>NC_069502.1:67049712-67227336 GCF_027579735.1 Bombina bombina
TTCGCAGTTTGTTTGGATTTGAAAGCTTGCATTGTGTGGCTGTTTTAGGGTCCCAGGTATTGGAAAGGACCTTGACGAGGTACCTGGGCTTGTCCCATTTGGCCAGATGCGGTAACTAACCTTTCCATTTTTGCTTTTAAATCTTAGCTGAGAGCTTATGAGTAGATATGTGCATGGCTAAAAAATTTGGTTCGGTTTCGGTTCGGATTGATTCGGACTTTTCGAATTTCGTTTCGGATCGATTCGAATTCGGCAAAATTTGAATGAATTCGTTTCGGATTTATTCGGATTCGAATTAATTCGTTTTGGATTTATAACTACCGGCAGAAGTCTTCATCCAAGCGGGGCAAGAAGAGGTCTTTCATCCATCAGAAGTCTTCATCCAGGCGGCATCTTCTATCTTCATCCATCCGGATCGGAGCGGCAGCATCCTGAAGACATCCGACGCGGAGCATCCTCTTCTTTCTTGATCCGACGACTAAATGATGGTACCTTTAAGTGACGTCATCCAAGATGGCATCCCTTGAATTCCGATTGGCTGATAGGATTCTATCAGCCAATCGGAATTAAGGTAGGAAAAATCTGATTGGCTGATTCAATCAGCCAATCAGATTCAAGTTCAACCCGATTGGCTGATCCAATCAGCCAATCAGATTGACCTCGCATTCTATTGGCTGTTCCAAACAGCCAATAGAATGCGAGCTCAATCTGATTGGCTGATTGGATCCGAAATTGCCCCATTGTTTCCTATGGGGGGATGCCGAATTTTACCGAGCTAATTCGGATTTATTCGGAGATACGGCAGCTAATTCGGTTTCATTCGGTAGATTCGGAAGTATTTTAATTTGGAAATTCGAATCGATCCGAATCTCCGAATTTACCGAATTTTCCGAATTTCCGAATAAATCCGAAACGAATCGCACATGTCTACTTGTGAGTGCTGGGTTTTCTCTGTGTGTTTTGTTCATTTGTTTTGTAATTTTCCCTATGGTTCTTGCACCCAGACCTGACTGGGGTTAACTGCCTGTTACTCTGGGAACAGCACAGCTTCCTGTGAGTGCCAGTGGCACCCAGGGCTGAGCATGTTGCAGGGTCATGGGATGTGTACCCGGTCCAGTATGAGAGTGCAGTTCCCTTCCGTGTTTTGTATATGTCTAGGGTGATTACACATTCCTGTGCACCCTTCCCTTGTTCCCAGTTTGTTTGGATTTGAAAGCTTGCATTGTGTGGCTTTTTTAGGGTCCCAGGTATTGGAAAGGACCTTGACGAGGTACCTGGGCTTGTCCCATTTGGCCAGATGCGGTAACTAACCTTTCCATTTTTGCTTTTAAATCTTAGCTGAGAGATGTAAGTGAGTGCTGGGTTTTCTCTGTGTGTTGTATTCATTTGTTTTGTAATTTTTCCTATGGTTCTTGCACCCAGACCTGACTAAGGTTAACTGCCTGTGACTCTGGGAACAGCACAGCTTCCTGTGAGTTCCAGTGGCACCCAGGGCTGAGCATGTTGCAGGGTCATGGGATGTGTCCCCGGTCCAGTAGGAGAGTGCAGTTCCCTTCCGTGTTTTGTATATGTCTAGGGTGATTACATATTCCTTTGCACCCTTCCCTTGTTCACAGTTTGTTTGGATTTGAAAGCTTGCATTGTGTGGCTGTTTTAGGGTCCCAGGTATTGGAAAGGACCTTGACGAGGTACCTGGGCTTGTCCCATTTGGCCAGATGCGGTAACTAACCTTTCCATTTTTGCTTTTAAATCTTAGCTGAGAGCTTGTAAGTGAGTGCTGGGTTTTCTCTGTGTGTTGTATTCATTTGTTTTGTAATTTTCCCTATGGTTCTTGCACCCAGACCTGACTGGGGTTAACTGCCTGTGACTCTGGGAACAGCACAGCTTCCTGTGAGTGCCAGTGGCACCCAGGGCTGAGCATGTTGCAGGGTCATGGGATGTGTACCCGGTCCAGTATGAGAGTGCAGTTGCCTTCCGTGTTTTGTATATGTCTAGGGTGATTACATATTCCTGTGCACCCTTCCCTTGTTCACAGTTTGTTTGGATTTGAAAGCTTGCATTGTGTGGCTGTTTTAGGGTCCCAGGTATTGGAAAGGACCTTGACGAGGTACCTGGGCTTGTCCCATTTGGCCAGATGCGGTAACTAACCTTTCCATTTTTGCTTTTAAATCTTAGCTGAGAGCTTGTAAGTGAGTGCTGGGTTTTCTCTGTGTGTTGTATTCATTTGTTTTGTAATTTTCCCTATGGTTCTTGCACCCAGACCTGACTGGGGTTAACTGCCTGTGACTCTGGGAACAGCACAGCTTCCTGTGAGTGCCAGTGGCACCCAGGGCTGAGCATGTTGCAGGGTCATGGGATGTGTACCCGGTCCAGTATGAGAGTGCAGTTGCCTTCCGTGTTTTGTATATGTCTAGGGTGATTACATATTCCTGTGCACCCTTCCCTTGTTCCCAGTTTGTTTGGATTTGAAAGCTTGCATTGTGTGGCTGTTTTAGGGTCCCAGGTATTGGAAAGGACCTTGACGAGGTACCTGGGCTTGTCCAATTTGGCCAGATGCGGTAACTAACCTTTCCATTTTTGCTTTTAAATCTTAGCTGAGAGCTTGTAAGTGAGTGCTGGGTTTTCTCTGTGTGTTGTATTCATTTGTTTTGTAATTTTCCCTATGGTTCTTGCACCCAGACCTGACTGGGGTTAACTGCCTGTGACTCTGGGAACAGCACAACTTCCTGCGAGTGCAAGTGGCACCCAGGGCTGATCATGTTGCAGGGTCATGGGATGTGTACCCGGTCAAGTATGAGAGTGCAGTTCACTTCCGTGTTTTGTATATGTCTAGGGTGATTACATATTCCTGTGCACCCTTCCCTTGTTCCCAGTTTGTTTGGATTTGAAAGCTTGCATTGTGTGGCTGTTTTATGGTCCCAGGTATTGGAAAGGACCTTGACGAGGTACCTGGGCTTGTCCCATTTGGCCAGATGCGGTAACTAACCTTTCCATTTTTGCTTTTAAATCTTAGCTGAGAGCTTGTAAGTGAGTGCTGGGTTTTCTCTGTGTGTTGTATTCATTTGTTTTGTAATTTTCCCTATGGTTCTTGCACCCAGACCTGACTGGGGTTAACTGCCTGTGACTCTGGGAACAGTACAGCTTTCTGTGAGTGCCAGTGGCACCCAGGGCTGAGCATGTTGCAGGGTCATGGGATGTGTACCCGGTCCAGTATGAGAGTGCAATTCCCTTCCGTGTTTTGTATATGTCTAGGGTGATTACATATTCCTGTGCACCCTTCCCTTGTTCCCAGTTTGTTTGAATTTGAAAGCTTGCATTGTGTGGCTGTTTTAGGGTCCCAGGTATTGGAAAGGACCTTGACGAGGTACCTGGGCTTGTCCCATTTGGCCAGATGCGGTAACTAACTTTTCCATGTTTGCTTTTAAATCTTAGCTGAGAGCTTGTGAGTGAGTGCTGGCTTTTCTCTGTGTGTTGTATTCATTTGTTTTGTAATTTTCCCTATGGTTCATGCACCCAGACCTGACTGGGGTTAACTGCCTGTTACTCTGGGAACAGCACAGCTTCCTGTGAGTGCCAGTGGCACCCAGGGCTGAGCATGTTGCAGGGTCATGGGATGTGTACCTGGTCCAGTATATATATATATAAGGTATACTGTTTATGTATAAGGTATACTATTTATTTATTTTAAATGAAAAAAAATAGAATATATTAAGAAAAAATAATATATTTATATAATTAAATATATAGGATAGTAGATAGATGATACAAACAGCTTAATTTATATATTAATCAAGGCAGTTTTGTTAAATGCAGTGTTGCTACATCTGGAGCTTTATTATATCAATAAATATTGTTGCTACACCTGTAGTTTTATTATATATAAAATATATTTTGGATATATTTAGGACAGCAGTCCATCCGAATAACGTTGTCAGTATACCTGTCGGTTATATATATATAAATAAATTAGTCTGGCCAAATAGATTAATTATATAATATAGGACAGTTGTCTATCTAAATAGGGTGTCACTACGCCTGTATCTTAATAAATAAATTATATATAGATCAAAGCAGTTTTGTTAAGTACAATGTTGCTACTTTTGAAGCTTAATTATATAAATAAAATATTTTTGCTACACCTGTAGCTTTATTATATAAAACATATTTCGGATATATTTAGGACAGCAGTACATTCAAACAAGGGTGTCGCTACACCAGTCGGTTATATATATATATATATATATATATATATAATCTGTCCAAATCAGGTGTTGCTACATATTTTGGATATATTTAGGATACCAGTCTGTCCAAATAGGGTGTCGCTACATCTGTAGCTTAAATTTAAAAAACACCTTTTCTTCAGAAGAACAATCTAATGCAAAAAAGAGACAAAATGAGAGACTTAAAAAAATAAAAAATTATTTGACTGATGAAGAAAGGGCCAGTTTACGGAAAGCAAATGCATAACAGAAAAGAAAAGAGAGAGCAAATATGACAGAAAATCAGAGACTTCAAGAACAATAAAGAAATGCATTTGCTCATAGAATAAAATGTGCACAAAATGAAGTATCTCAAACAAAAAAAACGCACACCATAAGCAATACAGAAAGGGAACGTAAAAGCAAACTTAGTGCAAGTCGTGTTCAACGCCATCGTACATATTTTGCAAAACATACTCAACACATTGCAGCAATTGTGAGATGTGATGATTCATTTGATCATCATAACTGTGGAGAGCTAACTGTTATATGCACCATCTGTGATGCTGTACATTTTTGCAAAAGAGCAGCCATCAGACAAACTATTCAGTCAGTGCTGCAGCAAAGGAAAAGTAATTATTGAACCTATTAAAGTCATTCCTTTAATAAAAAGTCTAATGACAGGAAATCATAAACATTCAAAAAACTTTCATAAAAAATATTAGATCTTTTAATAATTCTTTAGAATTTATTTCAGTGGGGGCCAATATTGCTCCTCCTCCCGGTTATGTCCCTTACTGTTTTAGAATTAATGGAAAATGTTATCATAGAACTGGATCACTTCATCCTTCCAATGAGGATAATAGAAAGTTTGCACAACTATTTATTCTTGATCCTGATGAGGCTGCACAACAGCGCCTTATGATTAATGAAAATGAAAATTGCAACCCTGAATTAAATGGACATAAAACCCAAAAATTGTCTTTCATTTAGACAGAGAATACAATTTTAAACAACTTTCCTATTTACTTCTATTATTTCATTTTCTTTTTTCTCTTGTTATCCTTTGCTGAAAGGATTATCTAGGAAAGCTCAGAAGCAGCAAAGAACCTAGGTTCTAGCTGCTGATTGGTGGCTGCATATATATATATATATATACCGATTGTCATTGGCTCACCCATGTGCTCAGTCAGAGACCAGAAGTGCATTGCTGCTCCTTCAACAAAGCATAACAAGAGAATGAAGCAAATATTATAATAGAAGTACATTTGAAAATTGTTTAAAATTGTAATCTCTATTTGAATCATGAAAGGATTTTTTTGGGTTTCATGTCCCTTTAATGACTGAGTTGAGTTATTTTATAGCTTTAAACAATCCTTTTGCAGAAGCATGCAAAAAGTTGTATGAAGTAGAACAGGAATGCTTAGAAGATGCATCTCAAAATGGTGTTACACCTGCAACTGTGACAATGGCAATTGTACAAGATCATAAAAATGATCAACGTAGATGCAATGATCCTCGGTGTAATGAGGTAGCTATTATTTTTCAAAATGCAGATGGTGAACCTCCTCTTGAGCAAGATCTTATTATTCATTGTCAAAGTCCTAGCAATAAAAAAACCCCAGAAAGGATAAGTATTTTACATCCAAATTTGGAGCCAATGTTGTATCCACTTCTTTTCCCTTTTGGGGACCAAAGTTGGTCACTTAAAATGAAACTTAATTATAACCCTACTACTGTTAGAAATATAAGAACTCAATCCTTAGCAAAGCCAAGAGAAAGGGTCACACAAATGCAATTTTATGGGTACATACTTTCCATCCGAGACGAGTTTAACCCATTTCTGAGTGCTGGGAAATTGACTCAGCAGTACTTTGTAGATGCATATGTTAAGACAGAAAGTAATCGTTTAAACTATGTTAGACAAAATCAGTCAAATTTGAGAGTTGAAAAGTATGCAGGTCTCATGGACCATCTTTAAAGTGTAACTTCAGACCAGGGCTTACTTCCAGGCAAAGCAGTTATACTTCCATCTACATTCCAAGGTTGTCCAAGAAACATGGTACAGAATTACCAAGATGCCATGGCTATTGTTAGAAAGTATGGGAAGCCTGATTTTTTCATAACCTTGACATGTAACCCAAAATGGTCTGAAATTGTTGTTAATCTGAAAGAAGGTCAAACAGTTGAATTTTGTCCTGATTTAGTGGCAAGAGTTTTTCAGTTAAAACTTCAAGAACTTCTTGATGATATCACAAAGAAACATGTTTTGGGTAAACCAGCTGCCAACGTTCATGTTATTGAATTTCAGAAACGTGGATTACCTCATGCACATGTTTTACATATTTTATCTGCAGAAGATAAGCCTAAAAATGCTGAAGTAATTGATAGCTTTATTTCTGCAGAAATACCTGATATTCAAGTCAATCCCCGGTTAAATGCAATTTTTTTACCAAGCACATGATAGATGTGCCCTGTGGGGAGCATAATCTTAGATCTCCATGTATGGTTGATGGGGTTTGCTCTAAGCAATTTCCAAAATCCTTACAGGAAGAAAATTTGATTAATGTAGATGGTTATCCACATTACAAGAGAACCAAAAAAACTGTTTCTATTGAAATAAAAATTGATAACTCTTGGGTTGTACCATACAACCCATGCTTGACATTAAAATACAACTGCCATATTAATATAGAAAGCTGTGCTTCCATAAAAAGTGTAAAGTACATATTCAAATATATCTATAAAGGGCATGACTGTGCTAATATTGTAATTAAAGAACATGAAACTCTTCTTCATGATGAGATAACTTCCATTATGGATTCCAGATATGTCAGTGCTCCAGAAGCAACATGGCGGCTTTTTGGTTTCCAATCGCATACCATCGTGTGATTACAACCTCACCTTCCTGGAGAACAGTCAGTATATTTTACTGAAGATAATATTGAAACTGTTGTAGAAAGAACACAATTAAGAGAAACAACTTTGACTGCTTGGTTTAAGTTAAACCAAAAAGATTTGTCAGCTCATGCATATCTTTACACTGATATTCCTGATATTCCTCAGCATTTTGTTTTTCATCAAAAGACAACAAAATGAAAAAAAGAGTACAAAATCGAGCAAATAACACTATTGGTCACATGTACTCACATGTACTCCGTAAATTTAATTTCAGATGTTGAGAGATTTTGTTTATGATTGCTTTTACTTCATGTTAAAGGACCAACTTCTTATGAAGATATCCGAACAGTTGATGGTGTTCAATTTTACACAACTCAAAAACTTTGTCTTTTTGAAGATGATCAATCATGGGACTTTACTCTTCATGAAGCTGCAAGTGAAATGATGACTCAACTGATTAGAGAGCTTTTTGCTCATATTTGTACTTTAGCATTTCTACCAAATGCTAAAGAGCTTTTTGAAAAGTGCAAAAACTCTTTGATAACTTTTCAAAACACTCTGGTCACGCACCAGAGAGTCAAAGTTGTTTAAATTATGCAAAAATTGTCAGAATTTTGGTTTACCAAATCCTCCAAACAATTTGCCAGAAAATACAAAAGACCTCTATGATGCTTCTTTTGAAAGTTATACTGGAGTCCAAATGAAGACATCTTTTAATGACCTTCAAAGAGAAAGTTTTGAAGAAATCATTGCTGCATCAGAAAATTACACTTTACCACAAATGTGTTATTTCCTTGATGGTCATGGTGGCAGTGGTAAAACTATACAAGACTTTGTTAAGGACATTTAGAGGAAATAAAAAGGTAGCATTACCTGTTGCTTCAACAGGTATTGCAGCAAATTTGCTTGAAGGTGGACGAACATCCCACTCGCAGTTTAAGTTGCCTGTTCCTTTGTTGGATACTTCAACCTCTTCCATTAGGCAAACCTCTAATGATGCGCAAATGATCCGTACTGCAAAGATTATTATTTGGGATGAATCTACCATGTCTTCCAGTGATGCACTCAGATGCGTCAACAAACTCTTCAAGAGTTGATGAATAACAACAAACCTTTTGGAGGAAAAACAATTCTGCTTGGTGGTGATTTCAGACAAACTCTTCCTGTTGTTGCACATGGAAGTAGATCAGCTATAGTTGAAGCCAGCATAAAATTCAATCCACTCTGGCATAAGTTTAAGCTTTTGAATCTGACAAATAATGTAAGATCTGTTGATCCTGAGTTTAGCTCTTGGCTTTTAAAGCTTGGAGATGGAATACTGACAAACGAGCATGGCTTTCATGAAGATATCATGAAATTTCATCTCAAATGATCTGCAAAGGCTCTATTGTAAAGGAGATTTTTGGTGAACAGTTAAAAGATTCTGATGCTTTTAAGTTTGCCAAAATGGCAATTTAAAGTCCAAAATATAGTGATGTTGACAAGATCAATGAAGAAGTTCTCAGTTTGTTAGAAGGTGAAACCTCTACTCATTTAAGCACTGATTCTATTGATGATGAATCACAGTAAGATAGGGGTAATTATCCAGTTGAATTTTTAAATGAATTAGCTCCTTCTGGAATGCCAGTTCATAAAATCAATCTTAAAGGGACAGTATACACTCATTTTCATATAACTGCATGTAATAGACACTACTATAAAGAATAATATGCACAGATACTGATATAAAAATCCAGTATAAAACTGTTTAAAAACTTACTTAGAAGCTGTCACTTTGGCTCTGTTGAAAAGGTAGCTGGAAAGCCCACTGCAAGTGGTAAATAAGACACTCCCCCCCTCCCCCTTCTTTTGCATATGAAAAGACCCTTTACACAAACAGGAGCAAGCTGGAGTAGGTAGTCGAGCGTATTCACATAAAACTTTGGGGCTTGGTTAGGAGTCTGAAAATCAGAGCAATGTTATTTAAAAATAAGCAAAACTATACATTAATTAAAAAAAAAAACTTTATGGGCTATATAAATAGATTATCTACAAAACATTTATGCAAAGAAAAAATGAGTGTATAATGTCCCTTTAAAATTGGCAGTATTGTTATGCTTTTGCGTAACCTTAACACCAAAAGAGGTCTTTCTAATGGTACCAGATTGGTTGTGAAAGCTTTGCGTCAAAATTTAATTACTGCTCAAGTATTAACAGGTACAGCTGAAGGGTAAAATGTCTTTATTCTTCGAATAGACTTAGCCCCAAGTAATACAGATTTTTCTTTTTGTATTACAAAGAAGACAATTTTGAGTTAAATTTGCATTCACTATGAGCATAAACAAGTCTCAAGGTCAAACTTTAGATAGAGTTGACATCTATTTCCCTGACCTGTTTTCAGCCATGGACATCTATATGTAACTTTCTCTCATGTAAAAAACTCTGCTGATGTAAAAGTTAAAGTCATAGACGGACATGAACAAGGTTATTTATTAACTGTAAGTGATGCCTGTTTTAGTAAAAATGTTGTTTAGATTGTAAGTTCCCATGGGAATAGGGCCCTTAATTCCCTCTGTGTCTGTCTGTAAAATTTTGTCTCTTATTGTATTGTTTCTCCGTTGTACTTTTATCCTTGTACCCATGAGCAGCGCTGCGGAATCTGTTGGTGCTTTATAAATAAATAATAATAATAAAATATACTCAAAGTACACATAATTTGAAGAGCAGCAATTTTGGATATATTTTAGGACAGTAGTCCGTCCAAATAGGGTGTTGCTACACCTGTAGCTTATATATTTAAAATAAGTTTGACCAAATAGGATGTTGCTATACCAATAGTTTATTATGTATATAAAATCTTTTTTATATATTTAGGACAGCAGTCCATAAAAATACAGTATTGCTACACCTGTAACTTAAATATTTATATAAAAGCAGATTTACAAAATAGGGTGTTGCTACACCTGTAACTTAAATATTTATATAAAAGCAGACTTACAAAATAGGGTGTTGCTACATCTGTAGCTCAAAAAATAAATAGACTGCACTCTAGGCAGGTTTATTGCCTAGTTTATAATAATAATAATAATAATAATTATACATAAATTTATATGGAAAAAATCCTGCCAAAAATATGGAATTAGAAGCTTCCTATAAATAGATAAAATAGCCGTATAGAACTACAAATATGTATTCCCAAATGGACCCTATGTAGACTTAATGAGCCGTAAATAAAGTCTCATACATGTAGCCACATATAGTAATTATAGGAGCTCCCAAAATGATATTATAACTCCCAATGGCTCCTTAGAGATCAAAATAGATACCCCATTGTGTCCTTAGATTGAATTTAGGAAAAATGAGACACTTGACCATTTCATTAGATGAGTCAATCTGGCAATATCCTTAACACAAATATATCCAATCCCCTTCACTATGCAAATCGCCTACTAGCATTCTATTGGCTGTTCCAATCAGCCAATAGAATGTGAGCTCAATCCTATTGGCTGATTAGATCAGCCAATAGGATTTTTCCTACCTTAATTCCGATTGGCTGATAGGATTCTATCAGCCAATCGGAATTGAAGGGATGCCATCTTGGATGACGTCACTTAAAGGAACCTTCATTCTTCAGTCGCCGTCGGATGGAAGAGGATGATCTGCATCGGATGTCTTCAAGATGGACCCGCTCCGCTCCGTTAATTATTGTAGGTAGCTGGCGGCGACGTTGTGGGGGCAGATTAGGGGTTAATAAATATAATATAGGGGTCGGCGGTGTTAGGGGCAGCAGATTAGGGGTACATAGGTATAATGTAGGTTGCGGCGGTGTACGGAGCGGCAGATTAGGGGTTAAAAAAAATATGCAGGGGTCAGCGATAGCGGGGGCGGCAGATTAGGGGTTAATAAGTGTAAGGTTAGGGGTGTTTAGACTCGGGGTACATGTTAGGGTGTTAGGTGCAGACGTAGGAAGTGTTTCCCCATAGGAAACAATGGGGCTGTGTTAGGAGCTGAACGCTGCTTTTTTGCAGGTGTTAGGTTTTTTTTCAGCTCAAACAGCCCCATTGTTTTCTATGGGGGAATCGTGCACGAGCACGTTTTTGAAGTTGGCCGCGTCCGTAAGCACCACTGGTATTGAGAGTTGCAGTGGCGGTAAATATGCCTGTACGCTCCCTTTTTGGAGCCTAACGCAGCCATTCTGTGAACTCTAAATACCAGCGGTATTTAAAAGGTGCGGGGAAAAAAAAAGCCAGCGTTAGCTACGTGGGTCGTTACCGACAAAACTCTAAATCTAGGCGTATGTCTGTTGGGCTGTGGTTAAAGCTGTCCTGAGTTGTCCTTCTTACGGTCTGTGACCGTTTGTATGAGGTCGCCTGTTGGAGTACAGCTGATCATCTTGTGGGGTTCCTCCTGTGGGGTTTCTCCGTGATGTAAGTTCAGTGCGTTTAAATATATCCCGCTAGGTGTCTTTTCTCCTTTCGGTCAGTGACCGATCGCCTGTTGGAGTACAGCTGATCCTTTTGAGGGGTTCCTCCGTGGTGTGCGTCCAGTGCGGTTAAATATATGCTGCTAGATGGAATTACCTGTTTAGAGGTTAATTCTTACAAGGCAAGTAGGTGCAACAATTATTGCAAAAGGTGGATGAACTTGCCGAATTTTGCTGGTATTGAAGACTTGCTGTGAAGGATAGTTAGAAGCGCTCCTCTTGTTGCTTTCCACAATCAATGTGGCAGTTACTCCGGTATCTACGCATTTCGGCTTGACAGCCTTTCTCAAGATACCTGTGAGATGGATTACTGTGCTATTTAAACCCTATTTGGTTAACTCTTGAAGTGCTGGAAATTATAAGTCCTGGAAATTATAAGTCATTTAGAAAATTTTGAACGTGGTTCATAATACATAGTGTGAATAATTGTTGACTTTTAAGCTTTAGAGTGGTCGCAACTTATGTTTTTGAATTATTGCCACACATACAGTGGGGAAAAAAAGTATTTAGTCAGCCACCAATTGTGCAAGTTCTCCCACTTAAGAAGATGATAGAGGCCTGTAATTTTCATTATAGGTATACCTCAACTATGAGAGACAAAATGTGGAAACAAATCCAGACAATCACATTGTCTGATTTGGAAAGAATTTATTTGAAAATTATGGTGGAAAATAAGTATTTGGTCACCTACAAACAAGCAAGATTTCTGGCTCTCACAGACCTGTATCTTCTTCTTTAAGAGGCTCCTCTGTCATCCACTCATTACCTGTATTAATGGCACCTGTTTGAACTTGTTATCAGTATAAAAGACACCTGTCCACAACCTCAAACAGTCACACTCCAAACTCCACTATGGTGAAGACCAAAGAGCTGTCGAAGGACACCAGAAACAAAATTGTAGACCTGCACCAGGCTGGGAAGACTGAATCTGCAATAGGCAAGCAGCTTGGTGTAAATAAATCAACTGTGGGAGCAATAATTAGAAAATGGAAGACATACAAGACCACTGATAATCTCCCTCGATCTGGGGCTCCACGGAAGATCTCACCCCGTGGGGTCAAAATGATCACAAGAACGGTGAGCAAACATCCCAGAACCACACGGGGGACCTAGTGAATGACCTGCAGAGAGCTGGGACCAACGTAACAAAGGCTTACATCAGTAACACACTACGCCGCCAGGGACTCAGATCATTCAGTGCCAGACGTGCCCCCTGCTTAAGCCAGTACATGTCCGGGCCAGTCTGAAGTATGCTAGAGAGCATTTTGATGATCCAGAAGTGGATTGGGAGAATGTCATATGGTCAAATGAAACCAAAGTAGAACTGTTTGGTAGAAACACAACTTGTCGTGTTTGGAGGAGAGAGAACACCATACCTACTGTGATGCATGGGGGTGACAACATCATGCTTTGGGGCTGTTTCTCTGCAAAGGGAACAGGACGACTGATCTGTGTACATGAAGAATTAATGGAGCCATGTATCGTGAGATTTTGAGTGCAAACCTCCTTCCATCAGCAAGGGCATTGAAGATGAGACGTGGCTGGGTCTTTCAGCATGACAATGATCCCAAACACACTGCTTGGGCTATGAAGGAGTGGCTTCGTAAGAAGCATTTCAAGGTCCTGGAGTGGCCTAGCCAGTCTCCAGATCTCAACCCCATAGAAAACCTTTGGAGGGAGTTGAAAGTCCATGTTGCCCAGCGACAGCCCCAAAACATCACTGCTCTAGAGGAGATCTGCATGCAGGAATGGGCCAACATACCAGCAACAGTGTGTGACAACTTTGTGAAGACTTATAGAAAACGTTTGACCTCTGTCATTGCCAACAAAGGATATATAACAAAGTATTGAGATGAACTTTTGATATTGACCAAATACTTATTTTCCACCATAATTTGCAAATAAATTCTTTCAAAATCAGACAATGTGATTGTCTGGATTTGTTTCCACATTTTGTCTCTCATAGTTGAGGTATACCTATGATGAAAATTACAGGCCTCTCTCATCTTCTTAAGTGGGAGAACTTGCACAATTGGTGGCTGACTAAATACTTTTTTTCCCCACTGTAGAAACAAAGTTATTGAGTCTAAGAAGTGATAGAGCATCAAAAGGAATAAACAAATATATGTGGAAGTTTTGACATTTTTAATCTAATATTTTAGCTTATGAAATGGCTCAGAGTTAAATTTTCTTGCGAGTGTTCTAGTTTGTAGACATCAAAGGAAGTTATACAAATATATGTAGAATTTTTTTTATATATATTTTTATTTTACGACATTGCAATTGAGACAGTTTCCACTAGATGGTAATACTACCTGATAAATTAATTGGATTTTTTCTTTTTTCTTATATAGTTTATTTTTATACTTTATTAAAATTACTTTTTATATTAAAATTCCAAAAAGGGCTAATTTTCTTGTAAATTGGTTAACATTAATGAGGGTTTCAAATGTATTGATTTTACAGGACGGTGCAAAAGATAGGCCTTTGTTAAGTACAGATTTTTGTTCATCATTTAATGTTAATTTACTGAGATTGAAAATTCCTTTAGGTTCTATTTTGATTTTTTCGTGTCTTTCTTTGGTTCTACCTCCCCTTCCTCTATTTCCTCTAGTCGTCTTTTTCCTTTCGGTGGATCGTGGGTTTGATTTGGGCCTTCTTCTAAAAAAGAAAGTCTAGAACTATGTGCTTTGGTTGATGTGGTAGGGGTTCTGTTATCTTCTTCCTGAGTTAATACACTAAATCTATTTGGATGTTCTATATTCCTATCTGGTAGGTTGTTGGTTGTGTTGTGTTTATTATTCACCTATACCTTAGGTGAATATGGTTTCCTGTGATGCTCATTAGGTGTGTCCCAATTTGAATTTTCTGTGAATTGGTTTCTCCAAGTAGTGTTGGAGTTAACATTATCATATCTATCATTTTCATGTCTTCTTTTATCAAAGTGCCTGTGATTTTGAAAATGTGGTTCTCTATTTTGACCTCTGTGGTGTTCATTCCTATTATAATAGTGATTAAGTGATTCTCTGTTGTGACTTCTATATTGATCATTTCTGTTCCAATGTGTATTAAAGTGGGAGTCTTGGTGATAGGTGTGGTCATGTGTTTGTGCCTTATTTGTCTGATGGTCTTGCCTATCTTTATTATAGTTGAAATTTCTATAGCCTTGTGTATGATATTCTTCTGGGTAGTATCCATTGTTTTCCCTATTGATGTTTCTAGTAATCCTTCTATTGTTCCCAAGTTCTCTATTCCTGTTCATCTGTCTATAGTCCATATTTTGTTCATTATTCCAATAGTGGTTGTGACTATATTGGTCATTTGGTCTTTGGTATCTGTGTCTGTAATTAGATCTGTTGTTATTATAGTATCTATCATTAAAATCTACTATCCATTTTATTTTTGTTCATGGTTTTTTCTATATCCTTATGTTCAACCTGTGTTGTCATAAATTCTGAATCATTGATAGGTTTTTTGTTACTGAATAGCGATCTGTGGTTTTCCTGTGTGTTGCCAATTTCATTGTTTCCTACTCCCTTATAGTCTTCTAGATCCCTATTGAGTTTTCTCCATTTAACTTCTAATATGTCTTTATTTAATTCCCCTAGTTTTTTTTAGCTATTTCTTGTTGTTTGGTGTTTAGTGAGTCAGTTAAAGTGATATTGTCCAATACCTCTTTACATTTCTGAATTTTTACCCCTAATTCTTGTGTGGCTGCCTCCCTTGATTTTATGATTACATTTATAAGTTTACTAGAGGCTGTTTCTAAAATATCATACCATTCTTTACTGTGTTCTTCGTTAAGTTCAAATGTACAGTCTTTCTTCAGACGTAGTCCTCTAGGGACCATATTTTCTTTGAGATATTTATTCAAGAAAGCCAACTCTAATTTCTGTTTTATTTCTTTAAATAAGATATTTTCAGCTCACTTAGTGTGTCTTTTTCATTTGTGTAGTCTTTTTTGTTGTATGTAGAGTCTGAGGGGTCAATTTTGTTTTGTATGTCATCCAGAATACTGTCCCTAGTGTCAAATATATCCATATTGTCGAGGAGGTTAATACCCCTAAAAATAAGATATAATCAATACCAGTCTTAGCAGTCTTGGGATAAAGATATCGAAATTAGAAAAAATGGAGTAGACTGCGAGATTGGTAGGGAATAATCGCTCACCTAAAACTGTTATCCCGATAGTTTAGAAATAATATGTAGAATGAGGTGGCGCAAAAAATGCTATTCCCAATGTGAGTATTGTAATTACATTTTATAAAAAATAGTGGGATATTATACACCCCTCTATCTGAATATTCCTTTTGTAATTACCACAAGACAAATTTGTAAGTATGAAATTTGTTACACAGATTTATTGAAATTAAAGTAAAATATTAAAATCCAATTGTAATAACTTGACACCGGTGTCGGCTAAGTATTTGGTAAAACAATCTAAAAGACACACATATGTGTCTACTGTATTAAAACATTAAAAGTATACATAAAAAGTATCACCATTTGCTATATAAAATGGATTTTTCTAAATAGTGCAAAATACGTTTAATATACTTGATATACTAAAGTGGTTTCTAGCGTACTAGGGCCGTTTTCTTTATGTCTGGTATAAAATCTTCGTGACTTGGTTTCTCTAGTCTATTAACAGTATATTGGTGATGTTAATGATCAGCAGTGAAAATCAAACCCGTTATACCTTATAGTGTATCCGTTTGATAACACTATGTCTGTTGGGCTGTGGTTAAAGGGTTAAAGCTGTCCTGAGTTGTCCTTCTTACGGTCTGTGACCGTTTGTATGAGGTAGTCAGACGCTATGTCTGTATAGACTCCTTAGCGGTTTTAGAGTGGACCGTATTAACCGCTTGTTATGGGGTACTTAACTCGACTTGAAACCTTTGTGTTGGTATTACCTGTGGGGTATACGTTTCAGTGCGGTTAAATATATGCCGCTAGATGGATCTTCTCCTTTCGGTCAGTGACCGATCGTCAATTGTGATACAGCTGTTCCTCCTGTGGGGTTTCTCCGTGATGTAAGTTCAGTGCGGTTAAATATTTGACGCTAGGTGTATCTTCTCCTTTCGGTCAGTGACCGATCGCCTGTTGGAGTACAGCTGATCCTCTTGTGGGGTTCCTCCTGTGGGGTTTCTCCGTGATGTAAGTTCAGTGCGGTTAAATATATGCCGCTAGGTATCTTTTCTCCTTTCGGTCAGTGACCGATCACCTGTTGGAGTACAGCTGATGCTTTTGTGGGGTTCCTCCGTGGTGTGCATCCAGTGCGGTTAAATATATGCCGCTAGATGGAATTACCTGTTTAGAGGTTAATTCTTACAAGGCAAGTAGGTGCAACAATTATTGCAAAAGGTGGATGAACTTGCCGAATTTTGCTGGTATTGAAGACTTGCTGTGAAGGATAGTTAGAAGCGCTCCTCTTGTTGCTTTCCACAATCAATGTGGCAGTTACTCCGGTATCTACGCGTTTCGGCTTGACAGCCTTTCTCAAGATACCTGTGAGATGGATTACTGTGCTATTTAAACCCTATTTGGTTAACGCTTGAAGTGCTGGAAATTATAAATCCTGGAAATTATAAGTCACTTAGAAAATTTTGAACGTGGTTCATAATACATAGTGTGAATAATTATTGACTTTTAAGCTTTAGAGTGGTCGCAACTTATGTTTGTGAATTATTGCCACACATAGAAACAAGTTTATTGAGTCTAAGAAGAGATAGAGCATCAAAATGAATAAACAAATATATGTGGAAGTTTTGACATTTTTAATCTAGTATTTTAGCTTATGAAATGGCTCAGAGTTAAATTTTCTTGCGAGTGTTCTAGTTTGTAGACATCAAAGGAAGTTATACAAATATATGTAGATTTTTTTTTTATATATATTTTTATTTTACGACATTGCAATTGAGACAGTTTCCACTAGATGGTAATACTACCTGATAAATTAATTGGATTTTTCTTTTTTCTTATATAGTTTATTTTTATACTTTATTAAAATTACTTTCATTAATTAATTTAATAGCAAGTTAAAATAAAATTGATATATTGATTTCCTTTTATGGTGTTAGAATCAACACGGTTTCCACTAGATGGTAATACTACCTGATAGATTAATTTGACGTTTTCTTATATAGTTTGTTTTACTTTCATTAATTGTTTTAATGACATGTTATAATAGAATTAATTAAATAATAATGAGTATGAGATGACTTTTCTATAAATATATTTGAAGTATAAAAATATTTATAAAGCTAAATTATGAAATGGTTTGTACAATATTCCTAAAAGTATCAGAGAAACACCAATCAATCTGATTCTGTTTTAAAGAATAGCATTTAGATCCAGTTCGCTATTTAAGCCTTTAGGGTGCAGAGTGCCCATTTCAAATATTAATTTTGCTTCTTGATGCAGAAGTCTTTTTTCTAAGTTTCCTCCACTACCATCAGACCTCACTTTCCTTATACCCCAAAATTTCATTTCATTTGGGTTGCCTCTATGGAATTGTTTAAAATGGGCATATAGTCTTGTATTGTCTTTCTCTTTCTCAATACTGAGAATATGTTCTCTCATTCTGTCTTTCAATTTCCTGCTCATTTGACCTAACTCTGCCTCTGTTTTTTTCCAAAGTTTGTTAAGCTTATTTTTACAATCTTACATTTACAGCTTTGAGTGTTAATGTATCATTTATGGCTTTAAATTTGAACTTAAACACACTGCTTAAGTCTTACAAAAAGACATCAGTGGCAGTGTCAATATTTATATTATATTACTTACATTCACCTAGATTACGAGTCTTGCGTTATGAGTCAAATAGCAGCGTTGTGACCCATAACGCATCATTTTCCCTAACGCAGCTATTACAAGTCTTGTCGCTATAGGTGTACTGCAAGCCTTTTAGCCTGTAACGCAACGTCAGTACCGCACTCTTAAAAATTGTGTTTTTTCATGGGATTCCCATAGCGCCGGTATTGCAAGTTTTGCGTTCTGGCTAAAAAAACAGCTTTACAGCCTAAAACGACAAGATCTGTAACGCCATCTTAAGTCAGTAGTTATGAGTTTTACGCTACAAATCGGTAATGTAATATTCATAACTAAAGTGTTAAAAAGTGCACTAACACCCATAAACTCCCTATTAACACCTAAACTGAGGCCCACCCGCATCACAAACACTATAATAAATGTAATAACCCTTAATCTGCCACTCCCGACATCGTCACCACAAAAAAAATTATTAACTCCTATTTTGCTGCTCCCCGACATCTTCACCACTAAACCGCCGCCCACAGCCCTTCTGCATTGCAAACACTATTTAAATATAATTAACCCCTAATCTGCTGTCCGCCCACATCGCCCCCACTGTGCTAAAGTTATTAAGCCCTAAACCGCAAGCCACTATAATAAACCTATTACCCCTAAACCGAACCCCCCCACAACGAAATATGCTAAAAAAACTATTAACCCCTAAACTGAAAGAACCCCCACAACAAAATATACTAAATAAAACTAGTAACCCCTAAACCTAATGCCCCCCCCCCCCTAATGTAACACTAAATTACGGAAAATAACAAACGAAATTATCCAAAATAAAAAGAATTAAACCTAATCTAATAGTCCTATCAAAATAAAAAAGCCCACCCAAAATAAAAAAAGCCTACAATAAACTACCAATGGCCCTTAAAAGGGACTTCTGTGGGGCATTGCCCCAAATATATCAGCTCTTTTACCTGTAAAATAAAATACAAAGTCCCCCCAACAGTAAAACCCACCACCCAACCAACCCCCCAAAATAAAAAACCTAAATCTAAAAAAACCTAAGCTACCCATTGCCCTGAAAAGGGCATTTGTATGGGCATTGCCCTTAAAAGGGCATTTAGCTCTTTTACTGCCTAGACCCTAAACTAAAAAATAAAGCCCACCCAATAAACCTAACACTAACCGCCTGACAATCCACTTACAGTTTTTGAAGTCCCGCTTGAACAATCTTCATCCCGGCGTTGAAGTCCTCATCCAGGCAGTGAGAAGTCTTCATCCAGGCAGCCTCTTCAATCTTCATCCAGGTGGAATCTTCTATCTTCATCCAGAGTTAATGTCCTAATCCAGGCGGCGATAAGACTTCATCCAGACGTCCTCTTCAATCTTCATCCCGGCGGCGAAGTCCTGATCCAAGCGGCGAGAAGTTTTTATCCAGGTGGCCTCTTCAATCTTCATCCAGGTGGGATCTTCTATCTTGATCCTGGATTTGAACAGCCAATAGGATTTTAGCAGCCCTCATTCTATTGGCTGATTCAAATTTTTCAGCCAATAGGAATGCAAGGGACACCACCTTGAATCATGTCCATTGCATTTAAGATTCAGTGTATGGCGGCAGCCATATGAAGAGGATGCTCCACGCCGGATATCTTCAGGATGGACCCGCTCCACGACTCCGGGATCAAGATAAAAGATGCTGCCTGGATTAAGATTGAAGAGGCCGCCTGGATGGAGACTTCTCACCGCTTGGATCAGGACTTCATCTCCGGGATGAAGATCATTCAAGCGGGACTTCAAAAACTGTAAGTGGATCGTTGGGGGGTTAGTGTTAAGCTTTTTTAAGGCTTTTTTGGGTAGTTTTTTTTTAGTTTAGGGTATGGGCAGTAAAAGAGCTAAATGCCCTTTTAAGGGCAATGCCCATACAAATGCCTTTTTCAGGGCAATGGGTGGGTTTGGGGGGTGGGGGTTTACAATGTTAGTGGGTATTTGTACTTTTTTTTTTCAGAAAAAGAGCTGATATCTTTAGGGCAATGCCCTATAAAAGGCCATTTTAAGGGCCATTGGTAGTTTATTCTAGATTAGTTTTTTTATTTTGGGGTGTTTTTTATGGGTATTAGAATATGAATATTTTTTTTATTTTTTATAATTTGTTATTTTGTGTAATGTATATTTTTAGGGGTGTATTTTTTTTTAGCAAAAGAGCTGTTTAACTTTGGGCAATACCCTACAAAAGACCATTTTAAAGGCCCCCGAAAAGGCCCTTTTAAGGGCCCTTGGTAGTTTGGGGGGTGGGGGTTTGTATAGTGTTAGGGGGTGTTTGTATTTTTGTTTGGAGCAAAAGAGCTGTTTAACTCAGGGCAATGCCCTACAAAAGGCCCTTTTAAGGGACCGCTAAAGGCCCTTTTAAGTGCCCTTGGTAGTTTAGGGGGTGGGGGTTTGTATAGTGTTAGAGGGTGTTTGTATTTTTGTTTGGAGCAAAAGAGCTGTTTAACTCAGGGCTATGCCCTACAAAAGGTCCTTTTAAGGGCCCCCCAAAAGGCCCTTTTAAGGGGCCCTTGTTAGTATTTTCTAGATTAGGCTTTTTTATTTTGGGGTGTTTTTTTGTGTGTTTTTTTTTAAAGGATATTAGAATAGGAATAATCTTTATTTTTTGGATAATTTTGTTTGTTTGTTTTTGTAATGGTAGGTTTTTTTTATTTTTTGTAATGGTAGTTTTTTTATTGTTTGTAATGTTAGGTTTTAGTGTAAGGCAGGTTAGGTTTTATTTCACAGGTAAGTTTGTATTTATTTTAGGTAGTTAGTAAATAGTTAATAACTATTTACTAACTAGTCTACCTAGTTAAAATAAATACAAACGTACCTGTGAAATAAAAATAAAACCTAAGCTAGCTAAAATGTAACTATTAGTTATATTGTAGCTAGCTTAGGTTTTATTTCACATGTAAGTAAGTATTTAGGTATTATTTAGTTAATAATTGTAAATGTAATTTAGATCTAATTTCATTATGTTAAAGTTAGGGGGTGTTAGGGTTAGGTTTAGGGTTAGGTTAGGGTTACGTTAGGGTTAGGGTTAGGTTTAAGGATTAATATAGTTTAATTTAAGTTGTTGGGATGTGGGGGGCTGGCAGTTTAGGGGTTAATAGGTTTATTTAGTTAATAATTGTAAGTTTAATTTAGCTCTATTTTAATTATGTTAAAATTAGGGGTGTTAGGGTTAGGGTTACGTTAGGGTTAGGGGTTAATAGTTTAATTTAGGTTGTTGTGATGTGGGGGGGCTGGCGGTTTAGGTGTTAATAGGTTTATTTAGTGGTAGTGATGTGGGAGGCCAGAGGTTTAGGGGTTAATAGCTTTATTTAGGTGGCGGCGATATTGGGAGTGGCAGAATAGGGGTTAATAACTTTAATACAGTTGCGGCGATGTTGGGGTGCAGCGGAATAGGGGTTAATAACTTTAGTATAGTGACAGCGATATCGGGAGCAGCAGATTAAGGGTTAATAATTTTATTTAGGTGTCGGCGATATCAGGAGCAGCAGATTAGGGGTTAATAACTGTAGGCAGGCGTCGGCGATGTTGGGGGCAGCAGATTAGGGGTGTTTAAACTCTGAGTTTATGTTAGGGTGTTTAAACTGTCTTTTCTTTTTCCCCATAGACATCAAAGGGGCTGCGTTACGGAGCTTTTGTTTCCGCGATCGCAGGTGTTACACTTATTTTTTGCCGGCTCTCCCCATTGATGTCTATGGGGAAAGCGTGCATGAGCACGTCAAACACAGCGCTTGTTTTGTGTGCAGTATGGAGCTTAAAATCTCCATATCGGAATTGTTTTTAACCTAAAAAAGGTGCAAAGTTCAATTCTTCATTTATGTCCTATGGTTTCAGGGCTATTAAATTAAAAAAAAAATATAGTCATTTTGTAACATTATTCTATCTAAGTCCCCTCCTCTACCTTTTAAATCAATTTTCTCCAAACCTCTAAATCAAAGTTAATTTTCCTTACTATTATGGAAATTATAGAAGTGTCTGGTCACACTACTTGTTTTATACATTTGTTTTTGATGTCACATTTATGTTCTTTAATTCTTTCTTTAAATTCCCTATAGATTTTCTCAGCATAATACCTGAGGCCCAACATATGTCTGGGGTTTGTTGTTTCTCTTGTTCAGAGAAGAATTGCCTGGTATTTTGATGCTGGACTGTCATTGGGCAGGGTCAGAATGATATGCTACAACAGGGTTCTTCAAACTTTTTCCCCCAAGACCCAGTGCCATGATACCACATACCTTAGTGACCCTATTTTTATGCTTGATGTGAAAATTTCTAAAGTAATATACAGCAAGACCGCTGCAATTTTCTGTAAAGTGGCTAAAATGTGTGTGTACTGTATTAAATACAACCCCCCCACACACACAAACACAGTATTACAAAGCACACACAGACAACTCCCACACACTGTCATACAACACATACACACACTCTCATTCAACAAATACACACACTCTCATTCAACACACACACACACACATACCACACACCCTCATTCAACATATACACACACTCTCATTCAACATACACACACACCACACACTCATTCAACACATACACAAACTCTCATACAACATGCACACACATCACACACTCATTCAACACATACATAAACTCTCATACAACACATACACACACCACACACTCATATTCAACACATACACACACTCTCATTCAACAAATACACACACTCTCATTCAACACACACACACACACCACACACTCTCATTCAACATATACACACACTCTCATTCAACATGCACACACACCACACACTCATTCAACACATACACAAACTCTCATACAACATGCACACACACCACACACTCATTCAACACATACATAAACTCTCATACAACACATACACACACCACACACTCATATTCAACACATACACACACTCTCATACAACACATACACATACACAACACACTCTCATTCAACATGCACACACACCACACACTCTCATTCAACACATACATACACTCTTTCAACATGCACACACACCACACACTCTCATTCAACATATACATACACTCATTCAACATACACACACACCACACACTCTCATTCAGCACATACACACACTCTCATACACGTATACACACCTCACACTCTCATTTAACACACACACAAACACACACTCTCATACAACAAACCACCCACACCCACTCTCATAAAACACACACACCACAAAAACTTTCATACAACACACAAAAACACCACAAACACTCTCATATAACACCCAAACCCACTCTCAAATAACACCCACACATCGCACCCACTCACATACACACACACTCTTATGAAACACGTACACACTCTCTTACAACTCACACACTCAAGTTGCGACCCAGTAAACATGTTTTGCGACCCAGTAATGGGTCCCGACCCGTGGTTTGAAGAACCCTGTGCTGCAGGATATTTTTTCTCTTTGAAAGGCATAGTGTGCTAAAAGAGACTGCACCCTGAGTGGCACTGGCCTTGTGGGCAAGCACACAAGTTTTTCTAGCTTTCGTTCTGTCTCAGTTGTGTGTCTCTCTATTTTCTTGTTTATATGGAAATTATAGAAGTGTCTGGTCACACTACTTGTTTTTATACATTCGTTTTTGATGTCATGTTTGTGTTCTTTTATTCTTACTTTAAATTCCCTATAGGTTTTCTCAGCATAATACCTGGGTCAGCTGCATTGCAGCAGGTATTCAACACCTTCACTTTTGTAAGTAATGTGGCCGTACACTCCATAACTTGTCCTATATTTGTCCCAAAATGTATTTCCTTATAGCTTATTGGGGCAAAGTGAGCATTTCATACAGCAAAAATTACCATAAGGGATAAACCTCCTATTACGTCCTACGTTCTAAATAAAAACACAACACAACTGCTTGAGGAAAAGACCGGTCATGGTCGCATTTATTAAACCAATTTAATTCTGCCTAATATTAGCCAATAATTAGGCAGCTCAAATCAACCTATCACTGAACTTGTAACAAGTTCATTCCAGTTGGTGGCGGCATCTTCTTCTAGCTAACTAACCCCTACTTATTGACGGACAAGGCCCCTCCGATGTCTGCAGCGTGGCACAGGGGTTGCGCACGCTCATTGGCACAGTGAGACCTCTCCCTATGTTCGGGCCGTCACTCTGCTCGCACTGCGCCCGCTCCCAGGGCCTTGCCCGACCGCCAGCTAGGGCACAATTTCACCAACCCAGTAAGGCATCCTCTCCAAACGAGTCGTCCAACACGATTGAGAGAGGTGGATAACTATCTTACAACCTCGGGCTTATGGGGCTGGTTCAACTAAACCTACCCCCGCCGAGGACAGACTTACCCTCAACCTAACTTGCCGCCACATACCTTCTTCCAGGGACGGGCGGGCAGGGAAAGTTCTCCTCGAAGTCTGGAGGCAGGAAGAGGCCGAATCCACTGGAACAGGACCCTATAAAGGCAAGAGGTACACCCTCCCACACACTTGCAACATTGTAACATACACACACTTCTAGAACCCTCCAGACTTCAAGTCAGCTATCCCTTAATTTTGCTACAGGCCCACTAGAGGGCCTTCCACTTCCATAAGGGATAAACCTCCTATTACGTCCTACATTCTAAATAAAAACACAACACAACTGCTTTGGGAAAAGACCGGTCACGGTCGCGTTTATTAAACCAATTTAATTCTGCCTAATATTAGCCAATAATTAGGCAGCTCAAATCAACCTATCACTGAACTTGTAACAAGTTCATTCCAGTTGGTGGCGGCATCTTCTTCTAGCTAACTAACCCCTACTTATTGACGGACAAGGCCCCTCCGATGTCTGCAGCGTGGCACAGGGGTTGCGCATGCTCATTGGCACAGTGAGAGAGATTTTGTTATGGAGAGCTCTTCGGCCTGCAGCTCTTTAAAAGGGGGAGAGGAACCCCTAAGCCGGCACTTAGTGGGCGACACCTCTCCCTGTGTTTGGGCCATCACTCTGCTCGCACTGCGCCCGCTCTCAGGGCCTTGCCCGACCGCCACAAAAAGACGATCCTCTTGCCGCCACCCTAACCAACATAGCCCTTAAATACTTCAAATATAACAATATAACACAAATAACCAAATTTAAACTTTTTTTTTTAAATATAACGCTGTGTTAACAATGGTCGGATGCCAACCATAGCACAGAACTTCGAAAACTAACTAATGTCCTACCAAGTGTCCATTTTAAACAACCAATGAGATGGCTTTCTTAAAGTCAGCCAGAAAAATGTCCAACCCGACGTCCGCCAGGTGAACCCCATCCGGTCGGTAAAGGGCCTTCTTGTCGGCCGTAATAGTGTCATGTCTGATGACGAATCCTCCCACGGCCGTGACTGCTCTTCCCACTTCCCTATTAACTTTCTTGCGGACATTGTACGCTGTCCTCTGTGTCACAATGTGATTCCAACGCAGCCGTGCAACCACGTTAGACCAACCTATCCGCACATCCTGGAGCCATGCGCACACCCACTTGATGTCCGCAACCATAACCCAAATTAAGTCCAACACAGGAATGGATCCCAGGTCGTTTCCGCCCAGATGCACAACAATCACTTGAGGCTTTCCCCACCTCCTATGCGCATCCTGTAACAGAGCGGGGAGCTCACTCCAATTTAGACCCCTGCGCCCGAGCCAGCGAATGTTAGCCCTGGATGCCGCCAATCCTAGCTGCTGCCCTCCCGGGGACTGATGCGCCCTGATAGCCGCCCAGTGGATAAAGGAGTGCCCAATAATCCACACGTGCACTGGGGTCTTTACTGTACCTATAACAACATGGATGGGGACAATGAAACGTTGACAAATGACTACTAGCAAACCCCCTTTCTCTCCACCCCCCGGCCGGGAAGGTATCAGAGAGGTCCCACACCTTACACGCCCCCAGCAACTAAGCTTTCAAAGGGCAAATGTAGCCCCTATAGCGATCCGACTGCCTCGATACGGAATTAATGCGAAGCAATCTTAGACGGATCCAATCCCGCTGCCGCTGCCACTTTGGCTAGCACTTTGCGGAACTGGAAGGCTGAAAGAGAACTGCCGTCCTCATGCACAAGAAACTGCAGCCCTCCACTCGGCCGGACACGGCAATACTCTGCCACGCTCGACACCAGGCAGAATTCCGGGCTTTCGTGCCTAGCTAAAGGCAACCAAGCCCCTTTACCCTCCTGATCCGTTTTAGATCTGGGGATGAGCAGTAGTACGCACTCATCCGAGGCCTGCACATGCCCCGCCTTAATGCCGCCCACCTCCCCTTTCGTAGCGGAGGCGACCACTTCGCCTATCCTCAGCGCCCCCGCAAATGCCAGCGCGAAAGCAGCCCTAAACAAGACCGCCTCATAGGCTGAACTGCACACTGCCCCCAGATTTAGTACCAGCGAGCGCAATCTTTCTGGCGTAATTGGCTCCCTCCGATCCTTTGCAGGTGGGGCCAGCCGGCCCCATCCCTTCAACATCTGCCTTACTAAGAAAGTACTCGTATAGTCCCCAAAACCTAATGCTTTGCTGAAAAACGACAATGCCGCTAACCTGCTCAGAGCTGACAACCTGGACACACCCTCAAGCTTCAAACACGCTAGCCATTCCAGAACGTGTACCTGAGACGCCTGACACAACGAGAAACCCTTCTGCTCGCTGAAGCGCTCCCACGCCTTCCAATGCGACGAGTACGCCGCCCACATCTTAGGAGCCAGCGATGCTCTGATCAGGGGGAGGATGGTCTCCCAACCTCCGCCAGCTGCCAAAGGAAAAGAGGGCATGTTAGACCCTCAGCCGCTGCCCTCGGGGCCACCCTTCTAAACTGATCCCATTGATATCTCGAAAGGGCATCTGCTATCACATTGCTTACCCCTGGCACGTGTTGCGCTGTGAAGCGAACATTAAGCTGCAAACACCGCAAGACCAGGTGCCGGAGGTAGTTCACCACCACCGGCGACGCTGCTGACAACCTGTTTATGGTGTACACCATGCTCATATTGTCTGACCAGAAGATTACTGACCGATTGGCCAGCCTCTCTCCCCATAGTTCTACTGCAATGACAATAGGGAAGAGTTCGAGCAATGCTAGAGTACGCGTAAGGCCCGCGGCAATCCAGCCCTCAGGCCATGGCTCTGCGCTCCAGTCTCCGTCCAAATAGGCTCCATAGCCCAACCCGCCCGCAGCATCCGTGAACAGATGCAGGGCTTGGTTGGAAATGGGTCCGTCCCTCCAAAGGCAGACCCCATTAAAATGAACCAGGAACCTTTCCCAAACTCTTAGGTCGTCCCTCATCTCCTCCGTCACCCGGCGCCTCTGACTATGCGTCTGAGGCCCTTTCAATTGGGCTTCTAACCTGCGGTTGAAGACCCTCCCCATGGGGATCACCCTACCTGCAAAGTTAAGCAATCCCAGCAGAGACTGCAGCTCCTTAATGGAGATGTGCTCCGCGAGACCAGCTGATTGAACATCCCCAAGGAGGCGGTCGACTTTATCTTTTGGGAGCCTGCATAGGGATGCTACCGTGTCAATCTCTATGCCCAGGAATGTCAGGCAAGTGCATGGTCCCTGCGTTTTCTCGTGTGCGAGCGGGACCCCAAACTCGGCTGTAACATCCTGCATGACCCTCATCAACCCAGCACATTCGTCAGTTTCCGGACCCCCTACCAGCAGGAAATCATCCAGGTAGTGGGCCACGGCCCCGCCCCCAGATGCCCTCTGCACCACCCAGTGCAGGAAGGAGCTGAAGCATTCAAAAAGGGCACATGACAAGGAGCAGCCCATGGGCAAACAGCTGTCAACAAAGAATTCACCCTCAAACTTCATCCCCATGAGCCGAAAGGAGGAAGGATGAAGCGGGAGCAAGCGGAAAGCGGACTCAATGTCCAGCTTGGCCATCAAGGCCCCACGACCCTGAGAGCGAACCACCTCCAGTGCCTCGTCAAAGGACTGATAGTGTACAGAGCTGAGGTCCGGATCTATTGCGTCGTTCACCGACGCTCCTTTGGGATACGACAGGTGATGAATAAGCCTGTACTTTCCCTTCTCCCGTTTGGGAACTACTCCCAGTGGAGAGACTACTAGATCCACGAGTGGCCGGTCCCGAAATGGGCCGACCACCCTCCCCAGCTGGGTGGGTGCGACTGATTCCCGTCTCTTTGCGCATTCTGAACCCGGGTGTGGTCCGCTGTAAAACTTGCAGATGTGGCAAAAGGAGCAATTCGCTCCCCTGTCACACTGCTTATCCTGGAATTTCCAGCACTCCCTCCCACGCCTATTCTGGCACAGAAAGGACGGCTGTGTTCCAGGCTTCGTCACCACGGGCGGCGAAGTAGACCTCTCGCGCCCCAACTTAGACCACAGGTGCATATCCTGCGTCCCAAAGTGTAAGATGCAGTTGCCTACCATTTTCTTGCGGAATGCCAAATTGTAATCCCTCCAAGCGCCTTCCTTGAACCTCTTGTAAATATCACCAATCGTGTCCTGATATTTAAAGAGGTTATGCCCCTAAGTCGGCCACCTATCCACATAGCAGGACGCCAACACCCTATATCCGGCCTGCCATTCCTCATAAGTTTCCTGACGCCCTCTCCTTAGCTCTACAAGCTTCCGGAGTGAGCTCATAGATACTCACATATCTACCCTCTTGGATTTTTTTAATCACTTTAGCCTTCAAATGGCCATAAAGTGAGTGCACTAGGCATGGGTACGAATCCCCGTGCACCGCCACTTTCCTTGACGCCAGCTGCCCTGCCGCAACCACCGGCGCCTCCCCAAAGGAATTGTTCTCTACAACGCCCTGCGCACCTGCCTTCGCCTGCACCTGCGCTGCCACTAATTTCTTAATCATTCTAAACATCTGTTGTTGGCCCTTACCCACTAAACCTAGCCCTGTCTCGCTATCAGAGCCTGAGTCACTGGATGCAGACCCCATGTTAGTGTGTGTAATGTCAGTGATGGTGCACTCACCAGACTGCGACAGCTGCTGCGAAGTCCCTTCCGATGCCTGTAGGCGTCCACCTGCTGTTGAGCTGGCAGGTCCTGCAGCTCCTCCATTCACCGTGCACTGGCTGCTTGTACCAGCCTCCATTCTTTGCTCTGCAACAGATGACACCTGAGGAGACAAAACAGACTGGGGAGTACTCTGAGTGACGAAGAGGGCCCTAGAAGGGGAAGCACCCTCCTTTTCGCCACCCCTCGCCCTCTCCTGCACCCCAAGTGCTGCCGCCACAGCCCTTCTGATCAAGTCCTCCTGAACACCTAATGCCTGGCTAATGCATTCTCTCACCTCACGCTGAACCTCGGCAGCGATCTGCGCACTGTCCACACATACATTCACACCCTCAACTGGCCAGGCAGTGAATCACCTTTGTCACCTATAGCACCTGTCCCTTGATTCACATTAGAATTGCCTTGTCTATTGGCTACCTCCTGGCCCCTACCAGTAGCTTGCATCTGCTCCCTTGGCTGAAAAGGGGGCTGAGGCAGACAGACCACTTCCTGAAAGTTAGAGGCATCATTTGTGCCTATTCCTTGTCCCATGCAAACTCTCACACAATGTACCTGTCTCAGAGATTGATTAGTAGTGACAGAATCCCTGTTCATAGCGATACCAACACCATTCACGCTACTACCCCTCAGCACCACCACCTCCGCTTCTATTGGAGGCCTAACCTGTTGCCTGTATCCCTGAGCCTGGGAGTCCCCCGCTGCAGTGATGGCGTCATCTGCGCCTCTAACCCTTGAGCCGCCCGCCTGCGTGCCTTGCACCTGCGGCCCCAGGTCCCCACTCACAGCCGCACTCCCATCCGGCCTGGCACGCTTCATGATCACTGAGGCCTAAAGGTGAAGATATCCAGCACTGAAGAAAGTCCTCCTCGAAGTCTGGAGGCAGGAAGAGGCCGAATCCACTGGAACAGGACCCTATAAAGGCAAGAGGTACACCCTCCCACACACTTGCAACATTGTAACATACACACACTTCTAGAACCCTCCAGACTTCAAGTCAGCTATCCCTTAATTTTGCTACAGGACCACTAGAGGGCCTTCCACTTCCAATCTGTTTGGCTATTTTCAGCTGCAATGTATTACTCACGTTTTCAAAATTACTTCTCACTAATTTATCTTTTAGATTTGGACCTCTCCTTGCTGTCAGCTTAGGAGTGTTATCTACCAATTTCTTTGCAGTTGGTTCAAGGGTTAGTACCTGACAATCACCAAGATCAGAAGTGTTTTTGGTATGCCTATACCGCTGAAAAATCGGCCTTTGTGCAGGGAATGGAAAATCACCTGTATTACAAGTCACGGCGGTACGGATATACTGCTATCGTTTTAGCCTGTACCGCAACTCTCCATTCCGCATTTAAAAAATGGCTTTTGAGTGTGGAATTTTCAGGTTACCCGTATTATAGGTTGTGCGGTCCGGCTATTATGCTAGCGTTATAGCTTATACTGACACAATCCATTCCACTTTCAAAGACCAGTAGTTATTGATTTTGGGAAACAAAAATGCTTCACAAAACTCATAAAAAAATGTTACAAAGTACACCCATGAATTACCAATTAACCCTTAAACCGCCATCTCCTGCATCGCAAATACAAAAATAAACCTATTAACCCCTAATCCGCCCCACACCCACATCGCTTCTACTAAATTAACTTATTAACCCCTAATCCACTGCCCACCCACATCGCCAACACTAAATAAACCTATTAACCCCTAAACTGCCAACACCACCACATCGCTAGTACTAAAATAAATCTATTAACCCATAAATCGCAGACACCCCACATCGCTAGTACTATAATAAACCTATTAACCGCTAAACCGCCGACCCACCTCATCGTTACTACTAAAATAAATCTATCAACCCCTAAACTGCCGCCCCCAAATTGCAACTACTACAATAAACCTATTAACTGCTAAACCGCCGAGGCACACTAAATTAAACTATTAGCCCCTAAGCCTAACACCCCCTAACTTTAAATTCAAGTTACATTATAACTACGTTAAAATAAATAAAAACTTACCTGTGAAATAAAAAAAAACTTATGATTGTACTATAAAAAAACCTAACATTACTATTTTAAAAAACTAAAATAAACTTAAAATAATTAAACCTAAATAACAAAATTAAAAAATCCTAACACTATTAAAAAAAACAAAAAACTAACGGCTAGATTTAGAGTTGGGCAGTAGCCGTGAAACCAGCGTTAGAGGCTCCTAACGCTGGTTTTTACCGCCCGCTGGTATTTGGAGTCAGTCAGGAAAGGGTCTAACGCTCACTTTCCAGCCTCGACTTTTCCATACCGCAGATCCCCCTACGCCATTTGCGTATCCTATCTTTTCAATGGGATCTTTCTAACGCCGGTGTTTAGAGTCGTGGCTGAAGTGAGCGTTAGCAATCTAACGACAAAACTCCAGCCGCAGAAAAAAGTCAGTAGTTAAGAGCTTTCTGGGCTAACGCCGGTTTATAAAGCTCTTAACTACTGTGCTCTAAAGTACACTAACACCCATAAACTACCTATGTACCCCTAAACCGAGGTCCCCCCACATCACCGCCACTCTATTAAATTTTTTTAACCCCTAATCTGCCGCTCCGTACACTGCCGCAACCTACGTTATCCCTATGAACCCCTAATCTGCTGCCCCTAACACAGCCGACCCCTATATTATATTTATTAACCCCTAATATGCCGCCCCCAACGTCGCCGCTACCTACCTACAATTATTAACCCCTAATCTGCCGACCGGACCACACCGCTACTATAATAAATGTATTAACCCCTAATCCGCCTCACTCCCGCCTCAATAACCCTATAATAAATAGTATTAACCCCTAATCTGCTCTCCCTAACATCACCGACACCTAACTTTAAGTATTAACCCCTAATCTGCCGACCGGAGCTCACCGCTACTCTAATAAATTTTTTAACCCCTAAAGCTAAGTCTAACCCTAACACTAACACCCCCCTAAATTAAATATAATTTAAATCTAACAAAATAAATTAACTCTTATTAAATAAATTAATCCTATTTAAAGCTAAATACTTACCTCTAAAATAAACCCTAATATAGCTACATTATAAATAATAATTATATTGTAGCTATTTTAGGATTAATATTTATTTTACAGGCAACGTTGTATTTATTTTAACCAGGTACAATAGCTATTAAATAGTTAATAACTATTTAATAGTTACCTAGTTAAAATAATTAAAAAATAACTGTAAAATAAATCCTAACCTAAGTTACAATTAAACCTAACACTACACTATCAATAAATTAATTAAATAAAATACCTACAATGATCTACAATTAAACCTAACACTACACTATCAATAAATTAATTAAATAAAATACCTACAATTATCTACAATTAAACCTAACACTACACTATCAATAAATTAATTAAATAAAATACCTACAATTATCTACAATTAAACCTAACACTACACTATCAATAAATTAATTAAATACAATACCTACAAATAACTACAATTAAATAAACTAACTAAAGTACAACAAATAAAAAAGAACTAAGTTACAAAAAATACAAAAATATTTACAAACATTAGACAAATATTACAACAATTTTAAACTAATTACACCTACTCTAAGCCCCCTAATAAAATAACAAAGCCCCCCAAAATAAAAACATGCCCTACCCTATTCTAAAATTAAAATAGAAAAGCTCTTTTACCTTACCAGCCCTGAAAAGGGCCCTTTGCGGGGCATGCCCCAAAGAATTCAGCTCTTTTGCCTGTAAAAAAAAAACATACAATCCCCCCCCCAACATTACAACCCACCACCCACATACCCCTAATCTAACCCAAACCCCCCTTAAATAAACCTAACACTAAGCCCCTGAAGATCTCCCTACCTTGTCTTCACCACACCGGGTCCCGATCTGTCCAGAAGAGCCTCCGAAATCTTCATCCAAGCCCAAGCGGGGGCTGAAGAGTGACTTCCATCCTCCGGCTGAAGTCTGGATCCAAGTGGCGGCTGAAGAAATCCATCATCGGGCTGAAGTCTTGATCCAAGCGGACGCTGAAGAAGTCCATCATGGGGATGAAGTCTTCTATGAAGCGGCATCTTCAATCTTCTTTCTTCCGGAGCCATCATCTTCCAGCCGACACGGATCCATCCTCTTCTACCGACGGCCTACTCGCCGAATGACGGTTCCTTTAAATGACGTCATCCAAGATGGCGTCCGTCAAATTCCGATCAGCCAATAGAATGCGAGCTCAATCTGATTGGCTGATCGGATCAGCCAATCGGATTGAACTTGAATCTGATTGGCTGATTCCATCAGTCAATCAGAATTTTCCTACCTTAATTCTGATTGGCTGATAGAATCCTATCAGCCAATCGGAATTCGAGGGACGCCATCTTGGATGATGTCCCTTAAAGGAACCTTCATTCTTCAGTTGGACGTTGGAAGAAGAAGATGGATCCACGCTGGAGGTCTTCAAGATGGAGCCGTTCGTCATCGGATGAAGATAGAAGATGCCGCTTGGATCAAGATGGTTGCCGGTCCGGATCTCCTCTTCTTCCCGGATAGGATGAAGACTTTGGAGCCTCTTCTGGACCTCTTCAGTCACCGCTTGATAGAAGACTTCAGCCGGATTATGGATCGCCAGCCCCCGCTTGGGCTTGGATGAAGACTTCGGAGGCTTGGATCAAGACTTCGGAGGACGGATCGGTGATACCTGGCATGGTGAAGATAAGGTAGGAAGATCTTTAGGGGCTTAGTGTTAGGTTTATTTAAGGGGGGTTTGGGCTAGATTAGGGGTATGTGGGTGGTGGGTTGTAATGCTGGGGGGGTATTGTATGTTTTTTTTTACAGGCAAAAGAGCTGAATTATTTGGGGCATGCCCCGCAAATGGCCCTTTTCAGGGCTGGTAAGGTAAAAGAGCTTTGAACTTTTTTAATTTAGAATAGGGTAGGGCATTTTTTTATTTTGGGGGTCTTTGTTATTTTATTAGGGGGCTTAGAGTAGGTGTAATTAGTTTAAAATTGTTGTAATATTTTTCTAATGTTTGTAAATATTTTTTATTTTTTGTAACTTAGTTCTCTTTTATTTTTTGTACTTTAGTTAGTTTATTTAATTGTAGTTATTTGTAGGTATTGTATTTAATTAATTTATTGATAGTGTAGTGTTAGGTTTAATTGTAACTTAGGTTAGGATTTATTTTACAGGTTATTTTGTAATTATTTTAACTATTTTAGCTATTAAATAGTTAATAACTATTTAATAGCTATTGTACCTGGTTAAAATAAATACAAAGTTGCCTGTAAAATAAATATTAATCCTAAAATAGCTACAATATAATTATAATTTATATTGTAGCTATATTAGGGTTTATTTTAGAGGTAAGTATTTAGCTTTAAATAGGAATAATTTATTTAATAAGAGTTAATTTATTTCGTTAGATTTACATTATATTTAATTTAGGGGGGTGTTAGTGTTAGGGTTAGACTTAGCTTTAGGGGTTAAAAAATTTATTAGAGTAGCGGTGAGCTCCGGTCGGCAGATTAGGGGTTAATACTTAAAGTTAGGTGTCGGTGATGTTAGGGAGAGCAGATTAGGGGTTAATACTATTTATTATAGGGTTATTGAGGCGGGAGTGAGGCGGATTAGGGGTTAATACATTTATTATAGTAGGGGTGAGATCCGGTCGGCAGATTAGGGGTTAATAAGTGTAGGTAGGTGGAGGCAACGTTGGGGGCGGCAGATTAGGGGTTAATAAATATAACATAGGGGTCGGCGGTGTTAGGGGCAGCAGATTAGGGGTACATAGGGATAACGTAGGTTGCGGCGGTGTACGGAGCGGCAGATTAGGGGTTAATAATAATATGCAGGGGTCAGCGATAGGGGGGTCGGCAGATTAGAGGTTAATAAGTGTAAGGTTAGGGGTGTTTAGACTCGGGGTACATGTTAGGGTGTTAGGTGCAGACTTAGGAAGTGTTTCCCCATAGGAAACAATGTAGCTGCGTTAGGAGCTGAACGCTGCTTTTTTGCAGGTGTTAGTTTTTTTTTCAGCTCAAACAGCCCCATTGTTTCCTATGGGGAAATTGTGCACAAGCACGTTTTTTAAGCTGGCCGCGTCCGTAAGCAACGCTGGTATCGAGAGTTGCAGTTGCGGTAAATATGCTCTACGCTCCCTTTTTTGGAGCCTAACGCAGCCCTTCTGTGAACTCTAAATACCAGCGGTATTTAAAAGGTGCGGGAGAAAAAAAGCCAGCGTAGCTAACGCACCCCTTTGGCCGCAGAACTCTAAATCTAGCCGTAACATTGCAAAAAAATAAAAATTAAACCTAATCTAATACCCCTATAAAAACAAAAAAGCCACCCCAAAATAAAAACACCCCCTAATCTAGCAATAAACTACCAATAGCCCTTAAAAGGGCCTTTTGTAGGGCATTGCCCTAAGTCAAACAGCTCTTTTACATTCTCTTTCACATTCAAATCAGCCAATAGGATTTAAGCAGCTGGGGTGTTTTTATTTTGGGGTGGCTTTTTTGTTTTTATAGGGGTATTAGATTAGGTTTAATTTTTATTATTTTGGATAATTTCGTTAGATTTTTTTAATTGTTTTCGTAATTTTAGAAGTTTTTTTTGTAATGTTAGTGTTTTTATTTTTTCGTAGTGTTAGGATTTTTTAATTTTGTAATTTCGTTTTTTTATTTTTAGATTATTTTAGTTTTTTAAAATAGTAATGCTAGGTTTTTTTAAATTTTAATCTTAGTTTTATTTATTTCACTTGTAAGTTTTTATTTATTTTAATGTAGTTATATTGTAACTTTAATTTAAAGTTAGGGTGTGTTAGGTTTAGGGGTTAATAGTTTAATTTAGTGTGTTGCGATGTTGGGAGTCAGCAGTTTAGGGGTTAATAGATTTATTATAGTATTTGCGATATGGGGGTTGGCAGTTTATTGGTTAATATGCTTATTTTAGTAGGGTGGCGATTTAGGGGTTAATAGGTTTATTTAGTGTAAGCGATGTCGAGGGTCGGAGGTTTAGGGGTTAATAGGTTTATTTAGTGTCGGCGATGTTGGGGAGCACAGTGTATTAGGGGAATTTAGACTAGGGGTTTATATTAAGGTGTTGATGTCTACGGGGTAAAACGTGCACAAGCACGTGAATTCAGTACTTGGCTTTTGTATGGTATGGAGCATACGCTATGGAAAGTGCGGTACCGCAAAATTTTTAGTGCTACGCACCGGGTTTAGTCCACTACTTGTAATCTTGGTGAATGTTTTTTAAGGAAGCTAATTATATTTTGCCACCTATTATTATAAGTACTTATGAAACGTATTGCTTCATTAAATTAGCATTACTCATTTTATTCTGGTAACGAAGGCTCTCTCTATTACTATTCATTTCTTGTTGATATGCTCGTTTTAAACATCCTTGTGAATATCCTCTTTCTTTAAATCTCATTTTTAGTTGTCTTGCCTCAGTTTTAAATTGACTTAAATCCATAAAATTCTTTCAATGTCTTAAATACTGGCCTTGTGGTATGTTTTGTATCAGATTAACAGATGACGACTTTCTGCATTAAGTAATGTATTACCTGAAGTTTTTTTTCCTAAATATTGCTGTAATTATTGTTGTTCCTATCTTTATAAGCCTTAAATCAAGGAAAGTGATTTCTTGCTTACTAAAGCAATTATAAAGGCTCAAAAATATTAGGTCTCAGGTGTTAGAAAAACGAAAAGGCAGGCAAAGGGATTAAACACATAGAGATACATACATATACATGTCTATATATATATATATATATATATATATATATATATATATATATATACTCACCGTCCACTTTATTAGGTATAGCTTGCTAGTACCAGGTTGGCCCCCCTTTGCATTCAGAGCTGCTTTAATTCTTCGAGTCATAGATTCAACAAGGTGTTGGAAAAATTCCTCCGAGATTTTGGTCCATATTGACATGATAGCATCACGCAGTTTCTGCAAATTTGTCGGCTGCATATCAATGATGCAAATTTTCCGTTCCACCACATCTCAAAGGTGCTCTATTAGATTGAGATCTGGTGACTGTGGAGGCCATTGTCATTTCAAGAAACCAGTTTGAGAGGATTTGAGCTTTGTGACATGGTGCATTTTCCTGCTGGAAGAAGCCATCAGAAGATGGGTACACTGTAGTCAGGGATGGACATGCTCAGCAGCAATACTCAGGTAGGCCATGGAGTTTAAACAATGCTTAATTGGTACTAAGGGGCCCAAAGAGTGCCAATAAAATTTCCATCACAACAAAACACCACCACCACCATCCTGAACCATTGATACAAGGCATGATGGATCCATGCTTTCATGTTGTTTACACCAAATTCTGACCATACCATCTGAATGTTGCAGATGAAATTGAGATTCATCAGACCAGGCAATGTTTTTCCAATCTTTTATTGTCCAAGTTTGGTGATCCTGTGCAAATTGTAGCCTCAGTTTCCTGTTCTTACCTGACAGGAGTGGGATCCTGGTGTGGTCCTCTGCTGCTGTAGCCCATCTGCTTCAAGATCCGACGTGTTTTGCATTCATAGATGGTATTCTGCATAGCTTGGTTGTAAAAAGTGGTTATTTGAGTTACTGTTGCCTTTCTATCATCTTAAACCGGTCTGTTCATTCTCCTCTAACCTCAAGGCATTTTCGTCCACACAACTGCCGCTCACTGGATATTTGTTTTTTCCGACCATTCTCTGTAAACCCTAGAGATGGTTGTGCTTGAAAATCCCGGTAGATCAGCAGTTTCTTAAATACGCAGACCAGCCCGTCTGGCACCAACAACCATGCCACGTTCAAAGTCACTTAAATCCCCTTTCTTCCCCATTCTGATGCTTGGTTTGAACTTCAGCAAGTCGTCTTCACCATGCCTTGTACCTAAATGCATTGAATTGCTGCCATGTGATTGGCTAATTAGCAATTTGTGTTACCAAGCATGTGAACCTAATAAAGTGGCCAGTGCATGTATATCTATATCTATATATATTTATATGTGTGTACATATGTATTTTTATGTATATATATATATGTATTTACAGACCTATATACACATATAAAAGCATAAATATTATGTATATATACTGTATATAGATATATATATATATATAGGTGCATTTGAGCTTTTTGCAGTCACGTAGATGAAAACATGTAAAAGCATATGTATGCAATATTCATATTTAACAAACTGTCGGGTAGATTACAAATCTTGCTCACTTACCTGCAGCGCTGGTATTACAGGTTTTTACAAACCCGGCGTTAACACGCAAGAAGTGAGCGTAGAGCAAATTTGTGCTCCATACCACACTCCAATACCAGCGCTGCTTAAGTCAGCGGTGAGCTGGTTGTACGTGCTCGTGCATGATTTCCCCATAGACATCAATGGGGAGAGCTGGCTGAGAAAAAGTCTAACACCTGCAAAAAAGCAGCGTAAAGCTCAGTAACACAGCCCTATTGATTCCTATGGGGAAACACATTTTATGTTTACACCTAACATGCTAACATAAACCCTGAGTCTAAACACCCCTAATCTTACACGTATTAACCCCTAATCTGCCACCCCGACATCGCCGACACCTGCATTATACTTATTAACCCTTAATCTGCCGCTCCGGACATCGCTGCCACCTACATTATACTTATTAACCCCTAATCTGCTGCCTCAGACATCGCCGACACCTACATTATATTTATTAACCCCTAATATCCCTCCCCCAATGTCGCCGCAACCTACCTACATTTATTACCCCTAATCTGCCGTCCCCAACGTCGCCGCCACTATTCTAAATTTATTAACCCCTAAACCTAAGTCTAACCCTAACCCTAACACCCCCAACGTAAATATAATTTAAATAAATCTAAATACAAATTACTATCATTACCTAAATTATTCCTATTTAAAACTAAATACTTAACTATAAAATAAAACCTAAGCTAGCTACAATATAACTAATAGTTACATTGTATCTAGCTTAGGGTTTATTTTTAGTTTACAGGCAAGTTTGTATTTATTTTAACTAGGTAGAATAGTTACTAAATAGTTATTAACTATTTAATAACTACCTGGCTAAAATAAATACAAATTGACCTGTAAAATAAAACCTAACCTAAGTTACAATAACACCTAACACTACACTACAATTAAATAAATTCCATACATTAAATATAATTAAATACAATTAAATAAAATTAGCTAAATTAACAACAAAAAAACACTAAATTACAGAAAATAAAAAACAAATTACAAGATTTTTAAACTAATTACACCTAATCTAATAGCCCTATCAAAATAAAAAAGCCTACCCAAAATAAAAAAAAAAACCTAGCCTAAACTAAACTACCAATTGCCCTTAAAAGGGGCGAGCTCAATCCTATTCTCTGATTGGATCATCCAATAGGATTGAACTTCAATCCTATTGGCTGATTGCATCAACCAATAGGATTTTTTTCTACCTTAATTCCGATTGTCTGATAGAATTCTATCAGCCAATCGGAATCTAAGGGATGCCATCTTGGATGACATCACTTAAAGGTGCATTCATTCCGAAGAAGCCGTCGATTGAAGAGGATGCTCCTCGCCGGGTGTCTTGAAGATGGAGCCGCTCCATGTCGGATGGATGAAGATAGAAGATGCCGTCTGGATGAAGACTTCCGAAGAAGCCGTCGATTGAAGAGGATGCTCCGCGCCGGGTGTCTTGAAGATGGAGCCGCTCCGTGTCGGATGGATGAAGATAGAAGATGCCGTCTGGATGAAGACTTCTGCCCATCTGGAGGACCACTTCTGCCGGCTTCCTTGAGGACATCTAAGTCTAAGTCTAAGTGAATCATCCGGGGCTAGTGTTAGGATTTTTAAGGGTATATTGGGTGGGTTTATTTTTTAGGTTAAGGCTTTGGGCAGCAATAGAGCTAAATGCCCTTTTAAGGGCAATGCCCATCCAAATGCCCTTTTCAGTGAAATGGGGAGCTTAGGTTTTTTAGTTAGGCTTTTATTTGGGGGTTGGTTGTGTGGGTGGTGGGTTTTACTGTTGGGGGTTTTTTTGTTTTTTGTTTTTTACAGGTAAAAGAGCTGATTTATTTGGGGCAATGTCCCACAAAAGGCCCTTTTAAGGGCTATTGGTAGTTTAGTTTAGTTTAGGCTAGGGTTTTTTTTTTATTTTGGGTGGGCTTTTTTATTTTGACAGGGCTATTAGATTAGGTGTAAATTAAAGATCTTGTAATTTGTTTTTTATTTTCTGTAATTTAGTGGGGGTTTTTTTGGTAATTTAGCTAGTTTTATTTAATTAATTTAATTGTATTTAATGTAGGGAATTTATTTAATTGTAGAGTAGTGTTAGGTGTTATTGTAACTTGTTAGGTTTTATTTTACAGGTCAATTTGTATTTATTTTAGCTAGGTAGTTATTAAATAGTTAATAATTATTTAAGTAACTATTCTACCTAGTTAAAATAAATACAAACTTACCTGTAAAATAAAAATAAACCCAAAGCTAGATACAATGTAACTATTAGTTATATTGTAGCTAGCCTAGGGTTTATTTTATATGTAAGTATTTAGTTTTAAATAGGAATAATTTAGGTGATGATAGTAATTTGTATTTAGATTTATTTAAATTATATTTAAGTTAGGGGGTGTTAGGGTTAGGGTTAGACTTAGGTTTAAAGGGTTAATACATTTAGAATAGTGGCGGCGACATTGGGGGCGGCAGATTAGGGGTTAATAAATGTAGGTAGGTGGCGGAGATGTTGGGGGCAGCAGATTAGGGGTTAATAAATATAATGTAGGTGGCGGCGATGCCCAGAGCGGAAGATTAGGGGTTAATAAGTATAATGTAGGTGGCGGCGATGTTGGGGGCAGCAGATTAGGGGTTAATAATATTTAACTAGTGTTTGCGAGGCGGGAGTGCAGCAGGTTTAGCTAAATTAACAACAAAAAAACACTAAATTACAGAAAATAAAAAACAAATTACAAGATTTTTAAACTAATTACACCTAATCTAATAGCCCTATCAAAATAAAAAAGCCTACCCAAAATAAAAAAAAAACCTAGCCTAAACTAAACTACCAATTGCCCTTAAAAGGGGCGAGCTCAATCCTATTCTCTGATTGGATCATCCAATAGGATTGAACTTCAATCCTATTGGCTGATTGCATCAACCAATAGGATTTTTTTCTACCTTAATTCCGATTGTCTGATAGAATTCTATCAGCCAATCGGAATCTAAGGGATGCCATCTTGGATGACATCACTTAAAGGTGCATTCATTCCGAAGAAGCCGTCGATTGAAGAGGATGCTCCTCGCCGGGTGTCTTGAAGATGGAGCCGCTCCATGTCGGATGGATGAAGATAGAAGATGCCGTCTGGATGAAGACTTCCGAAGAAGCCATCGATTGAAGAGGATGCTCCGCGCCGGGTGTCTTGAAGATGGAGCCGCTCCGTGTCGGATGGATGAAGATAGAAGATGCCGTCTGGATGAAGACTTCTGCCCATCTGGAGGACCACTTCTGCCGGCTTCCTTGAGGACATCTAAGTCTAAGTCTAAGTGAATCATCCGGGGCTAGTGTTAGGATTTTTAAGGGTATATTGGGTGGGTTTATTTTTTAGGTTAAGGCTTTGGGCAGCAATAGAGCTAAATGCCCTTTTAAGGGCAATGCCCATCCAAATGCCCTTTTCAGTGAAATGGGGAGCTTAGGTTTTTTTAGTTAGGCTTTTATTTGGGGGTTGGTTGTGTGGGTGGTGGGTTTTACTGTTGGGGGGTTTTTTGTTTTTTTGTTTTTTACAGGTAAAAGAGCTGATTTCTTTGGGGCAATGCCCCACAAAAGGCCCTTTTAAGGGCTATTGGTAGTTTAGTTTAGTTTAGGCTAGGGTTTTTTTTTTATTTTGGGTGGGCTTTTTTATTTTGACAGGGCTATTAGATTAGGTGTAAATTAAAGATCTTGTAATTTGTTTTTTATTTTCTGTAATTTTTTTGGTAATTTAGCTAGTTTTATTTAATTAATTTAATTGTATTTAATGTAGGGAATTTATTTAATTGTAGAGTAGTGTTAGGTGTTATTGTAACTTGTTAGGTTTTATTTTACAGTTCAATTTGTATTTATTTTAGCTAGGTAGTTATTAAATAGTTAATAATTATTTAAGTAACTATTCTACCTAGTTAAAATAAATACAAACTTACCTGTAAAATAAAAATAAACCCAAAGCTAGATACAATGTAACTATTAGTTATATTGTAGCTAGCCTAGGGTTTATTTTATATGTAAGTATTTAGTTTTAAATAGGAATAATTTAGGTGATGATAGTAATTTGTATTTAGATTTATTTAAATTATATTTAAGTTAGGGGGTGTTAGGGTTAGGGTTAGACTTAGGTTTAAAGGGTTAATACATTTAGAATAGTGGCGGCCACGTTGGGGGCGGCAGATTAGGGGTTAATAAATGTAGGTAGGTGGCGGAGATGTTGGGGGCAGCAGATTAGGGGTTAATAAATATAATGTAGGTGGCGGCGATGCCCAGAGCGGAAGATTAGGGGTTAATAAGTATAATGTAGGTGGCGGCGATGTTGGGGGCAGCAGATTAGGGGTTAATAATATTTAACTAGTGTTTGCGAGGCGGGAGTGCAGCAGGTTTAGGGGTTAATATGTTTATTCTAGTGGCGGCGATGTCCGGAGCGGCAGATTAGGGGTTAATAATTTTATTTTAGTGTTTGCGATGTGGGAGGGCCTATGAGTTTTATGCTACAGCATTGTAGTGTAAAACTCATAACTACTGACTTTAAAATGTGTTAGGAATCTTGTTGGTAGAGGCTGTACCGCTTACTTTTTGGCCTCCCAGGACAAACTCGTAATACCAGTGCTATGAAAGTCCCATAGAAAAAAGGCTTTACAAAATTTACGTAAGTAGGTTTGCGGTTAGGCCAAACACCTATACACCTATACCTGCAAGTCTCGTAATAGCAGTGGGCGTAAAAAAGCAGAGTTAGGATCTATTAACGCTACTTTTTTTACCTTAACCCCTTAACGTCATACGTCGTACAGGGTACGTCTTGCACAAACTGGTCTTTAAAGACCAGCGACGTACCCTGTACGACGTTGGGGTTGAAAGCAGCTGGAAGAGATCCTGATTGCTTCCAGCCGCTTTCCGGTTATTGCAGTGATGCCTCCATGTTGAGGCATCACTGCAATAACATTTTCCCCCATCCGATGCAGAGAGAGCCACTCTGTGGCCCTCTCTGCACCGGACATCGATGGCCGCAATCATTGGTGGGTGGGAGCCGACGTGGGAGGCGGGTGGGCGGCCATCGATGGCTTGCGGAGTACAGAGGTGGGCGGGATCGTGGGCGGGGTAGCTGGGGGGCACTCACGGGCGTGCGCGCGTGCATGAGGGAGGCGGGCGGGCGCGTGCACAAGGGAGGAAGCGGGTGGGAACCATTACACTATGGAACGGTTTGCGTAAATTTAGAGGGAGAGAGGGGAAATAAAAATGTTATTATGAATAATCAAAGTGATCTGTGCCATCTGTGCCATAATTGCACAAGCTGTTTGTAAATAATTTCAGTGAGAAACCTAAAATTGCGAAAAAAATTAAGTTTTTTCTTTAATTTGGTCACATTTGGCGGTGAAATGGTGGCATTAAATATACCAAAATGGGCCTAGATCGGGGGCGGAGCAAGCCGTGCATCTAAGCGGTCGCATTCTAATAGAGCTCTGCTCAAACAATATCTTTAATTTGCAACTAGCCTGCTTAGTGTTGCTCTAGACTGAGTGAAATTATAGCTGATGATCTGTGGACTCATTCTCAGGGGTTCAGTGAGAAGGAGAGAACCTGTGGTGTCAAATCGGAGCATCTACTTTACAACCAAAGCTCACGCATAATCCATAGGTGGAGCGGCCATATTGTGGACCACGTGGATGTCGGGATAAGTGTTGCCTAGGGTTTACAAGGGTTCCCCCGTCTGCTGAGATTCGAAGACAGATAATGTTACCCTCATACAGCCCCTTGGACCTTACGAGGCCAACTTCCGAACTAGAGAGCACTTTTGAATACAGCCCTAATACACCGGACGCCATGAAGCACTGGGAGAATGGTGCGCTGCTCTCATCGGATCGTATATATTGAGACCTTAGGCAACATTTTGAAGTGCTTCTGAATGTTCTGCAGGTGGAGTTAAGCGAGCCGGTAGAGGATTCCCCTATATTGCCTAACATCTACTGGGGCTCTCATACCCGATCCACTGCAGTACCGGAGATGAAGTATGACATGAGAGGTGTCTCTGCTTGGGGAATCGCTAAGTTCACTGATGGGCCTGAGAGGTCTACTAATTTAGACATAGATCTACTACAGTCCCCGGTAGATGTGACCCGGGATTTGACTGTGCTATCCCCTACAGATGGGAACTTAGAGGATCACCCAGAACACATTGCTATAGCTCCATACTTTGTCATGAAAGGGGCAAACTCCACACCTTTCGGGAGCGGCGAAATGGAAGTAACTCAGCTTTCACTGATAACAAGACAGAGCAGATCTATGATTGGTGAGCTTTCTGTTCGGGAAGCACAAGTTCATGTAGATTTTCCACTGAGCTGCTACGCATTTGCTACTCCCGAGGGCGAATCCTACCTTTTCACACTAAAGCCCACTCGACACAGGGGACTAAATCAGTCATATATTCTACGCTCCCAACTTTTCTGGTATCTACTCAGCGCATTGTTACACCACATGACAATCTGGAAATCTGCTACCCTGCTATCCCTGATTCTCCAAAAGACAGGAATAGGCTAAATACTTCATCATATGTCCATAGTTGTACAACCTAGTGCTGAACTTCATTTTTCCAGCTTAGTTGTTTTCCTACCGTTTTCATAGCAGTTTATATGTGTATTCATTTCTGTATCTTATATCTATATTAGACTTCAGCAGCTTCACTTTACAGTGTATATTAAGATAATTTAAAACCTCTATGATTGATATGGAATTATTTGCTACTAATCTACACTACTTTAGAGGTTAGACCTATCTAATAGTTAGAAGCTATTTTTAATTTTTAAACTAACTATTTGTTTAGGGTCACCTTTCATTTTTTAAGTCTAGTAGCTAGCAAAATATGTAGTTACTGCCCGTAGTCTATGAATATTACTATGCAAATAGCTCCTTTAGTTTTCTCTAGCCTTTATGCTCTTGATTTCACCTACCTAACTACCCTATATATGTATAGAAGAAATACCGCCCAGAGAATGTCAGCTAGTCTTATTTTAGCCATTATGTTCTAGATCCCACTTACCTAACTACCCTATGTGCTTATAGCAGATATGCTACTTAGAGAGGGTCAGCTAGCTTTACTTAGCCTTTATGCTCTAGATCTCGCCTACCTAACTACCCTATATGTATATAGAAGATATGCCGCCAAGAAAGAGTCAGCTAGTTTTATTTAGCCTTTATGTTCTAGTTCTCACCCACCTAACTACCCTACATGTGCATAGAAGATATAATGCCAAGAGGGTGGTAGCTAGTTCTATTTAGCCTGTATGTTTCAGACCTCACCTACCTAACTACCCTATATGTGTATAGGAGATATGCTGCCAAGAGAGTGTTGGCTAGTTTTCTTTAGCCTTTATGTTCTAGATCTCACCTACCGAACTACCCTATATGTTTATAGAGGACATGCTGCCAAGAGTGTTAGTTTTATTTAGTTTTTATGTACTGGGTCTCACCTGCCTAACTACCTTATGTGCGTATGGAAGATATGTTGCCAAGAGAGTGTTAGCTAGCTTTACTTAGCCTCTGTGTGCTAGATCTCACCTACCTAACTACCCTATATGTATATGGAAGATATGCTGCCAAGAGAGTACCAGCTAGTTTTATCTAGCCTTCATGTTCTAGATCTCACCTACCTACCTACCCTTTAGGTATATAAAAGATATGCTGTCAAGAGAGTGTCAGCTAGTTCTATTAATTTTTTCAACATGGCTCAGTACTAAACATAGTAAATATGGCTCTGCAGCTTTCCATAATAGTTGGTGGTTCTATTCATGCTATCACCAGCTTATTTGTTAATGGTCATACTTAACAATTGCATATATTGAGAAATGAACCTTACTGATTCTTGCTATGTTATAGTATATCTAGTTAGATGTAGGTGGTATTTACTCTGCTGTAAATGTTAAGATATACAAGACCCAGAAATGTTAATCAGCTGCTATAGTTCCATTCAACGTCCGTATATGTAAGTTTGACATATATCTGGAGACTAAGGTTTTACGTTTATAACGCATGTTACTCCCAACATATTTATCTATTCTAAATATTCCCGGGCTTCTTTATGGAGCCGCTAGCTTCCATGACATTTCTTTACAGACTGTATCTCCCCTCATCCTTTACCGCTCTCTACCTGTGAGTGGGTCATATCCACTATCCCCTAACCGTCCTTGTCCAGTGGTGACAATTTCCCTGAGGGGAGATACTGCATAAATGCTCCAATAATGATACATGGGTTTCATACTAACCAGGCTGGAGCTATACCTACCCTTTCCTGATACCCATTACAAATTACATTTAACTCTCGTATAGCGCAGTCTTACACGCCACACGTTATACAACGATAAATAAGTGACCCTGTTCATTAACTTTCCTATGGTCTTCTGCCCCCCCCCCACTGTAGTTGACCATAGATATTTATATTGCTATTATTATTATTTCCTTCAAATAATTTAAGTATGCTATAATATTGTTATATAGAAAAATTATTTGTATAAGCGGTGCTTACCCGCTGACAATTCCCTAATTCCCCCCTTGTTTTTTTATGAAGCTCTTGATATTATGACCCTGACTTTAACAATATGAAGCATTCAACTACAAACTAGTTCAGAATAAAATGGGTCTATATGGTAGCTACAGTGCTCTTTCAGAGTGCTTTTTTTAACATTATGGCCTGGGATAATAGCTACCTATACTATCATATAAAAACACAAAATGAGGTTTTCAGATGTATTTTGGCATTCATTATATATATTTTTTCTTTTCTTTTTTGCCTGTTATATTGTTATTGCGACAATCATTTCTATGTTTTGAAATATGTATATGCCACAGTTTTTTTTGTTGTTGTCATTATGAAAAACAATCAATAAAAATTATTCAAAAAAAAAAAAAAAAAAATGGGCCTAGATCAATACTTTGGGTTGTCTACTACACTACACTAAAGCTAAAATTAACTCTACAAGCTCCCTACATGCTCCCTAATTAACCCCTTCTCTGCTGGGCATAAAACACGTGTGGTGCGCAGTGGCATTTAGCAGCCTTCTAATTACCAAAAAGCAATGCCAAAGCCATATAAGTCTGCTATTTCTGAACAAAGGGGATCCCAGAGAAGCATTTACAACCATTTATGCCATAATTGCATAAGTTGTTTGTAAATAATTTCTGTGAGAAACCTAAAGTTTGTTAAAAAAATTGTGAAAAAGTGAACAATTTTTTTTATTTCATCGCATTTGGCGGTGAAATGGTGGCATGAAATATACCAAAATGGGCCTAGATCAATACTTTGGGATGTCTTCTAAAAAAAATATATATATATATACATGTCAAGGGATATTCAGGTATTCCTGACAGATATCAGGGTTCCAATGTAACTAGCGCTAATTTTGAAAAAAAGTGGTTTTGAAATGGCAAAGTGCTTCTTGTATTTATTGCCCTATAACTTGCAAAGAAAGCAAAGAACATGTTAACATTGGGCATTTCTAAACTCAGGACAAAATTTAGAAACTATTTAGCATGGTTGTTTTTTAGTGGTTGTAGATGTGTAACAGATTTTGGGGGTCAAAGTTAGAAAAAGTGTGTTTTTTACCATTTTTTCCTCATATTTTATATTTTTAATAATAAATTATAAGATATGATGAAAATAATGGTATCTTTAGAAGGTCCATTTAGTGACGAGAAAAATGGTATATAATATGTGTGGGTACAGTAAATGAGTAAGAGGAAAATTACAGCTAAACACAAACACCGCAGAAATGTAAAAATAGCCCTGGTCTTTCAGGGAAAGAAATTGAAAAATGGCCTTGGTCCTTAAGGGGTTAACGCACAACTCGTAATCTAGCCGTGTGTTTGTACTGTAAATATTTCTCATTCCAATGTTCTGCACATAGCAGAATATGTTCTATGTATTTTTTAATAAATATTCCTATATATATCTGCATATATATAGGTAAAGATATACTGTATATTTTACCAAAAGCCATCAGATTTATGTAGAAATATTTATTTATGAATACATAGAATGTATTCTGCTATGTGAAGAATATTATAATGGGAAATATTAATATTTTCATGTCAGTTTAGCGCATATGAGATTATGCGATTGGGTTTGCGTGCTAGTTGTGTGTTTATTACCACTTTTTTTGATCTATTGACTGCTATGGAGGAATACGTTAATCATGCACGCCATATTCTAAGTTCGGATTTTTATGCTCATCGGGTTAGCACGCAAGCAAGAACACTTTACATTCAACTCATAATGTGAGTGCAAGCTGATGCACACAAAAAGCTTACCCCAGCATAGCTAATGCTTGCCCGGTAGCGTCTACCTGGTGGAGGAATCCTTTCTTTATGTAGCTTAAGAATGTTGTAAAATGTTGCTACAGTTGGAAATTTCACATTTAGAAAGTCAATTTCAGGTTTATTTATTAAGCCATCCCAAAGACCCTCTCCAATATTCCTCCAAGTATGTGCTTAAATTCCTCTGTGGGATATTTTATCAAGCGCTTATAATGCAATTTAACTCCCATTTGCCTATTGCATTCCAGCAAATAATCATTTGCATCAAGAGCAATAATGTTCCCACCATTACCTGATGGCTTATTGGTTATAGTTTCATCATTTATCATTTCTTTTAAGACTATTTTCTGTTGTTTTGTTAAATTATCTCTGAAATAATTTTCTACATCCAGTTGAACTATATCTTTTATCACTAATTTAACAAAATTGTATGTACTGTTGGAACGGTTGAAAATGTTGGCATAAATTCAGATTTCTTCTCAAATTACTAAAGCCTATAAAGTAATTTCCTTCCTCTACATTAATTTTTTCAGGTTCAATTTTTTGTAACTCATTTAGTCATAGACATTGTGTATATCTAATACTACATTTTTGGTCTTATCCTTTTCTCAAAATAATTTTCTGTGCTAAAAGATGTACGTCCATTATTGTGAACTTGTTACATTTACTACTTGTCCCAATGGTTAATCCTTTTCCCAGAACTTCAATTTGTGATTCTGTCAACTGTTTATGGTCAAGTTCACAACTTTTCTACTTGTACAGGATCTATGATTTGTCCTTCATCTGATTCCTCAATGGGTATTTCCTAGACATGTGCCTTTCGTTTCGTTCCGAACTGAAATTCGGCCGAATTTGTCAAATTTGGACAAATTTGTAAAATTTGGAGCTTCAGATCAATTCGAATTTCCGATTTACCCTAGCAACAAAACTAATCCAAATGCATTTGTAACGAATAAATCCGAATTAGTTCGTATTTACTTGTTACATTCGAATGGCCATGGATTAATCAAAATTACACTAGTATTTACAGTATATTAGGTTATATCACTCTGCTAGCTCTGTGCAGGCATATTATCTAGCTGGTACCTGTGAGGTTGGTGCTTAGGTGGGATGTGCTGTGTATTACACTAGTATTATGTACTGTATATTAATTAGGTTATATACCTTTGCTAGCTCTGTGCATATTGTGTAGCTGGTACCTGTGAGATTGGTACTTATCTTGATTCAGATGGGTTACACCTAATATACAGTACATAATACTGTCAGGATAGGTCAAGTCCAGAGCCAGACCCCAATGCTAGAATTAGGTTATTACACCCTAGCACTGTGAGTATAAACCAGGACCTGACCCCACGACAGCTTCAGTATAAAAGTACTCACTGAAATAAGGTGGGAGTTGGCTCAGCAGGATCAGGCGATGAAACTTCAAGCAGATAGGGATTATCCAAGAGAGCTGTCAGACCAGCAATGTCCAGCAACGAGTAATCAAGCAGATTTAGGGTTAACCAATAGAGTAATTAAACAAACAAAGTCCGGCAACGTGTAATCAGGCAGGTAGGGGTTAACCAATAGAATAGTCAAGCAAGCAAAGTTCCAGCAACGAGTAATCAGGTCGTTAGGGGTTAACCAGTAGAATAGTCAAGCAAGCAAAGTTCCAGCAACGTGTAATCAGGCAGTTAGGGGTTAACCAGTAGAATAGTCAAGCAAGCAAAGTTCCAGCAACGTGTAATCAGGCAGTTAGGGGTTAACCAGTAGAATAGTCAAGCAAGCAAAGTTCCAGCAACGTGTAATCAGGCCGTTAGGGGTTAACCAGTAGAATAGTCAGATAAGCATAGTCCAGTAATGAGTTATCAGGCAGGTAGAGGTTAACCAGTAGAATAAACAAGCAAGCCAAGTTCCAGCAACGTGTAATCAGGCAGTTTGGGGTTAATCAGAAGAATAGTCAGGTAAGCAAAGTCCAACAATGAGGTATCAGGCAGGTAGGGGTTAAGCAGGGTCAAAGTCAAGCAAGCCAGCAGTTCAAATATAACAAGAAGTTCAAAATAGTACTCACAAGCCAAGAATTAGAACAAACAGGCACCGGAGAAAAGGAGATGCTGGAATAAGAAGCCCTTCTGACGTCAGCAGAAGGGGCCGGTAGCATGCAGAGTTGCTAGGCAACCAAGGGAAGCGCAACAGCGCCGAGAAAAACAAAGAGCTGAAATAGCGATCAGCTGAGCGATCGCGACAGTGCCCCCTCCTCAAGGACCCCTCCGGGGGACACGAACAGGTTTCAAAGGATTCTGGACGTGGAACTGTTTGATCAAAGCAGAAGCGCGGACATGAGAAGCAGGTTCCCAGGAACGTTCAGTAATGGGATATCCCTTCCAATGAACCAAATAATATAAACGGTTACCCCGTAATTTGGAATCAAGAATTTGACTGATCTCGAATTCCGAAGTACCATCCACAAGAAACGGAGAGGGAACTTTACATTTGGTGGAAAACCGGTTAGAAACTGCCGGTTTAAGAAGAGATACGTGAAATACAGGATGAATCTTCAGGTTGTCCGGTAAAGCCACCCTGTAAGCAGTAGAACAGACCTTGGAAACAATCCTAAATGGTCCAATGTATTTAGGACCCAATTTAGCGCAAGGTTGTTTGAGACGAATGAATCTGGTAGATATCCAAACTTTGTCTCCAGTGCGGAATGAAGGTGCCTTACGGCGTTTGCGATCAGCAAATCGTTTATACTTTTGAGAAGAGAGGAGAAGAATTTCCCGAATCTTCTTCCAGTGTTTACAGAAATTCTTCACAGTTCAATCTGCTCCAGGAACTCCAGAACCCCCAGAAGACATAGGAAAAGTTCTAGGTTCAAATCCATAGGCTGCCTTGAAAGGAGAAGTCTGTAAAGAAGAATTGAAGCGGGAATTGTAAGCAAGTTCTGCTAAAGGAAGAAGTTGAGACCAATTGGAGTGCTGATGATTAACATAGTGCCTGAGATAGGATTCAAGAGATTGGGTTACTCGCTCAGTTTGGCCGTTGGATTGAGGATGATGGGCAGTAGGTAGAGATATGGTAACTCCGAATTGTTTGCAAAGAGATTTCCAGAATCTTGAGACAAATTGAACTCCTCGATCAGAAACAATGTCCAAAGGAAATCCATGTAATCTGGTGATATGGAGTATAAAAAGTTCAGCGAGTTTCTGGGCATATGGCAATCCAGGTAAAGGAACAAAATGGGCTGCTTTGGAAAATCTGTCAACCACAACCCATATGGTCTTGATTCCGGCAGAATTAGGAAGGTCAGTAATAAAGTCCATGGAAACATGAGACCAGGGATAATATGGAACAGGTAGAGGTTGTAAGAGTCCAAAAGGTAAACAAGAAGACTGTTTATTAGAGGCACAGGAATTACAAGCTGCAACATAATCCTTGACATCTTTGATCGTAGAAGGCCACCAGACATGTTGTTTGAGTCTCCATAATGTATTACGTACTCCTGGATGTCCAGACAAAATATTATCATGAGCCCAACAAAGAAGTTTGAGACGGAATTCTGGAGGTACAAACAAGATTCCAGGAGGTAATTTATAGGAGGAAGGAATTGAGGCTTGAGCAGACTGTAATGCTTGGAAAGGAAAAGTAGACAACTGAGCTAGAACTTTATAGGACGGAGAATGGGTTCAGAACCCAATAATGCAGAATCAGAGGCCTGAAATTGTCTGGATAAAGCATCCGCTTTAGAGTTCTTAGAACCAGGAATGTAGGACAAAATTAAATCTGGAAAAGAACAGAGCCCATCGGGCTTGACGTGAGTTGAGGCGTTAGCAGTATGAAGATACAGAAGATTTTTATGATCCGTAAGAATAAGAAATGGTTGAACCGTGCCCTCAAGCAGATGTCTCCATTCTTCCAAAGCCATCTTTATTGCTAACAATTCTTTGTTACCAACGTCATAATTCAGTTCTGCAGAATTAAACTTCTTGGAGAAGAACCCCACAGGAAGAATTTTGCTAGTGACAGGATTTCGTTGAGATAGCACAGCCCCAGCGGCAATCAGAGAAGCATCCACTTCAAGGATGAATTGGAGACTTGGAACTGGATGACAAAGAATAGGAGCCTAAGTGAATGCTGACTTCAAAAATTCAAAGGCCTGTATGGCTTTATCAGACCAATGTTTGCAATCCTGACCCTTCTTAGTAAGAGCAGTAAGAGGAGCCGAGATGTTAGCAAAGTCCTTTATGAATTTACGATAGTAATTGGCAAATCCAAGAAACCTCTGAAGAGATTTTAAGGAAGTTGGTCTAGGCCAATCTTTAATAGCCGACAGTTTGTCAGAATCCATCTCAAATCCAGATGGTGAAATGATGTAACCCAAAAAATGAATAGATTCTTGATGAAAAGAGCACTTTTCGAGTTTAGCAAACAGAGAATTTTCACGTAATCTCTGGAGTACTAGCTTAACATGATGAACGTGATCCTGCAAAGTCCGAAAATATATCAAAATATCATCAAGATAGATAATGACAAATTGATTAAGATAGTCTCTGAATATTTCATTAACAAAATGTTGAAAAACCGCAGGGGCATTGCATAACCCAAAAGGCATAACTAAATATTCATAATGCCCAAACCTAGTGTTGAAGGCAGTTTTCAACTCATGCCCTTTACGAATTCTGACTAAATTGTATGCCCCACGAAGATCCAATTTGGTAAAGATGGAAGCACCCTGGAGACGATCGAACAATTCAGGAATGAGAGGAAGGGGATAACAATTCTTGATTGTTATCTGATTAAGAGCACGATAGTCAATGCAAGGACGAAGACCTCCATCCTTCTTATCAACAAAGAAAAAACCTGCTCCTACAGGAGAGGAAGAAGGGCAAATAAAACCTCGGGCCAAACTATCCTTGATGTATTCTTTGAGTGAAACATTTTCTTGACGAGAAAGAGGGTATGTTTTACCTTTAGGAAGAGGTGCTCCAGGTAGTAGGTCAATGGGACAATCAAAGGTCCGATGTGGAGGTAAAATTTCTGCATCTTTCTTAGAAAAGACATCACAAAAAGGATGATATCGTACAGGTAAAGAATAAGGAATGTCCAAAACTGCCACAACAGTACTAGAAGGTTTGGAAGTATTTTGAAGACATTGTTTGAAACAAGAAGATCCCCAAGCAACAAGTTCCCCTTTAGACCAGGAGAAAACCGGATCATGAAGTTGTAGCCAAGGAAGTCCCAAAATTAAAGGAAACTGAGGAGAAGAGATGATGTTAAAACAGATGGTTTCTGAGTGAAGTACTCCTACAGACATAAGAAGTGGTATCGTAGAATATTGAATGATTCCAGAACCTAAGGGTTGACCACTGACAGTAGTGACCTTAATTACTTGGCTCTTGGAAAGCAAAGAAATCCGAAAGGAATTGACAAAGTCCGAATCCATAAACATTCCTGCAGCTCCAGAATCGATGAGTGCTTGAGCCTGGAACTTGGTGTTGCCAAAATGAAAGGTGACTGGAACAAAAAGCTTAGGATTGAGGGTAGGAAAAAGTTTTTGGCTTAACTCAGTCCCTCTTTCTGGAGTTAATCCCTGGCTTTTACTGGACGGGTTGGACAATCTTTTAACAAATGCCCCTTAATACCACAGTATAGACATAGTTCAAGATTATGCCTTCTGAGACGTTCAGCTTCAGATAACTTAATTGCACCAACCTCCATGGGTTCACTTGATTTAGAGATAGAAGAACTCGGAGCAGGAAGGTTAGGTGAACGAGACATAGGACGGAAAGTTGCTTTGAGTAAGGATCTTCTGTTACGGTCTCGTTCATGGAGACGTTCAGAGTAACGAGCATCTAATTTGATACATAAATTGATGAGTTCTTCTAGAGAATCAGGAAGATCCCTATAAACCAGTTTGTCTTTTAAACGATCACAAAGACCTTTGCGAAAAGCTGCACGCAGGGCCCCATGATTCCACATAAATTCAGCAGCTAAAGTCTGGAATTCTATAGCGTATTGTGCTACAGAAAGAGAACCCTGTCTTAAATCTAATTGTCCTGCTTCGGCTGCCGCCGACCTTCCAGGTTTATCAAAGACAGAAGAAAAAATGGATACAAAAGTCTCAATATCATTGAGCAAAGGATCATCTTTTTCCAACAGAGGAGAACCCCAAGCTAAGGCTTTACCTTTCATAAGGGAAATCAAAAGGGTGATCTTGGAAGAGGAAGAAACAAACATTTGGGGGTTATTTCTGAAGTGAAGTCGGCAATCCTCGACAGTCTTCAGGATTGCTGTCATATTTATCAGGTAGAGGAATTCTGGGAATTATATGCTCTTCCAGTTGTGGTGGATTATATGCAAGACTGGAACTGGCCGCAGGTACAGCAGGGGTTGCTGGGGCTTGAGATGGAGGAGTAAGATTATGCAGAAGAGAAGTAATTTGATCCAATTTAGAATCCAGGGATTGAAGGTGAGCAGAGTGGGTTCCAAGAAGCTTTCCCTGTAGAGCCACAGCTCTGGATAACTCATCAGGGTCCATTATATGGCCTGTTTGTAATGTCAGGATAGGAAAAGTCCAGAGCCAGACCCCAATGCTAGAATAAGGTTATTACACCCTAGCACTGTGAGTATAAACCAGGACCTGACCCCACGACAGCTTCAGTATAAAAGTACTCACTGAAATAAGGTGGGAGTTGGCTCAGCAGGATCAGGCGATGAAACTTCAAGCAGATAGGGATTTTCCAAGAGAGTCGTCAGACCAGCAATGTCCAGCAATGAGTAATCAAGCAGATTTTGGGTTAACCAATAGAGTAATTAAACAAACAAAGTCCGGAAACGTGTAATCAGGCAGGTAGGGGTTAATCAGTAGAATAGTCAAGCAAGCAAAGTTCCAGCAATGAGTAATCAGGCCATTAGGGGTTAACCAGTAGAATAGCCAAGCAAGCAAAGTTCCAGCAATGTGTAATCAGGCAGTTAGGGGTTAACCAGTAGAATAGTCAAGCAAGCAAAGTTCCAGAAATGTGTAATCAGGCAGTTAGGGGTTAACCAGTAGAATAGTCAAGAAAGCAAAGTTCCAGCAATGTGTAATCAGGCCGTTAGGGGTTAACCAGTAGAAAAGTCAGATAAGCATAGTCCAGTAACGTGTTATCAGGCAGTTTGGGGTTAATCAGAAGAATAGTCAGGTAAGCAAAGTCCAGCAATGAGGTATCAGGCAGGTAGGGGTAAAGCAGGGTCAAAGTCAAGCAAGCCAGCAGTTCAAATATAACAAGAAGTTCAAAATAGTACTCACAAGCCAAGAATAAGAACAAACAGGCACCGGAGGAAAGGAGACGCCGGAGTAAGAAGCCCTTCTGATGTCAGCAGAAGGGGCCGGTAGCATGCAGAGTTGCTAGGCAACCAAGGAACCAAGGGAAGCGCAACGGCGCCAAGAAAAACAAAGAGCTGAAATAGCGATCAGCTGAGCGATCGCGACAAATACTTGTCTAATACACAGCACATCCCACCTACATACCGAACTTCCAATTTTATTAATCGAATCTGAAGCGAATACATCCGAATACTTCTGAATTTATTTGAATCTGAATGAATCTGAAACGAATACATTCGAATGTATCAGAATTCGAATCAGTCTGAAAACAAAATTTAAAAAAATCTGAATCGGTCCAAAACAAATCTTTCTGCCGCACACAAGTCTAGTATCTCCCTTTCTCTTGAGGCTGGCTGCTTGTGTTTCCTATTTCCTCTTCTAATTCTTTTTGACCTGTTTTCCTCCCTAAAAAGGGGTTCCATCTGTTTCTACGGGTTGAAGCAACTGTTTCCTCTTCTATCTTCTCTACCTGAATTTTCTGATTCAAAACTGCTGGTAAAATGTAATAATTAGTCATAAACTTTATTTTTTTGATAATTATTCCAGACCCTCTGAAACTTCAGTTTCTTCCTATATTTGATCATGTCCTGTACCTTTCTCACTTCTGTTTTTACAACTAACATCAATTTCTGATACTGTTCCTCTCCCTTTCTTTACCAGTTTTACTTTTGGGGATAGATTTTACAAGCGGAGCTGTGGAGGCGTGGAGCATCATTGCCAGCAGCGCGGACATCCAGCATGGAGGATCCTCTTCATATGGTCACTGCCATACACTGAAGCTTGAATGCAAGGTAACCATTTAAATATGCACATGCACAAGGCTTATTTTGAGCCGTGGCTCTCTGATTCAAAGTAGCTCTCTGTTACAAGCAGCGGAGATACTCACTGGACCAATATCCGCAATGCTTCTAATCCTATTTCATCTCATCTCTCTACAGGTATGTCTTCCTGCTTCTGCCTCTGATTGCTTTTAAACGCCCCTTTAATTTGTGCTAGATTCCCCTGGTATGTCTTCCTGCTTCTGCCTCTGACTGCTTTTAAACGCCCCTTTAATGTGTGCTAGATCCCCCTGGTATGTCTTCCTGCTTCTGCCTCTGACTGCTTTTAAACACCCCTTTAATTTGTGCTAGATTCCCCTGGTATATCTTCCTGCTTCTGCCTCTGACTTCTTTTAAACGCCCCTTTAATTTGTTAATTTCTCCTGGTAACCATTTCCTCTGTCTCCATTTTGTCTACCTGTAATCATTTTATCAGATACTGTCTAAAATTAATTCATCCTGCCACCCCCCCTCCCCCCTCTAATTTGCAAGTGTCTAACTCCTGGCTAGCTTAGACTGCCTGTAACAGCTGCTTCGAATCAGTCCATTACTTTTCACTGCTACATATAGAGCATGCACAAGGCTCATTTTGAGCCATGGCTTTATGATTCAAAGTTGCTCTCTCTTACAAGTAGCGGAGTTACTCACTGGAGTTAGAAACTGGAGTTGGAAATTGCAAATCCCTACACTATCCATATCTCACCCTCCCTTCTCTCATCCCCTATGCTGTCCTCTCATGAACTGCTTTGTTTCCTTAGAAACACTTCCCCCTCTAACTCTTCTGTGTCTATTATACGTGCTCCTACAAATCTCACTCTCATCTTCTGTCACTCTCACTTCTACTACTGCTTGCTGCTGGTGATGTCTCTCCTAACCCTGGCCCTGCAGCAATCACCACACTTTTACATTCTCGCTCCATCTCCACTGCAAAAATTCCCTTTTCTTGCGCCCTCTGGAATGCTCGCTCCGTGTTTGTCTCCAACACTTTCAACCTTTTAGCAATTACTGAAACCTGGCTATCTTCCTCTGACACTGCTTCCATTGCTGCTCTCACACATGGTGGTCTCCAATTTAGCCACACACCTAGGCCAGGTGAGAGCCACGGTGGCGGTGTTGGCATCTTACTCTCCCTCTCCTGCTCCTATCAGTACCTATCCCCATTTCCATCTCTCTCCTTTTCTTCCTTTGAAGTCCACTGCATTTGCCTGTTCTCCCCCCTTCTCTCAGAGTGGCAGTTATCTATTGCCCCCTGGACCAACCTCCCAATTTCTTGTCAACTTTGATGCCTGGTTTCCTTACTTTCTCTCTACAAATACACCTGCTCTAATCCTAGGAGACTTCAACATACAATCCACCCTATTCCCTACCCACTGCAAAGGACACTCAATTGATCTGGTATTCTCCTATCTCTCTCTCTGATGTTGGTTGTCACCCATTTCCCATCTCAGACCATCATTTGCTTACCTTTTATCCTAATATAGATGCTAAACCTACGTCCCCCTCTCGCCCCCTTACCAGTAGAAATCTGCACACTGTGGACCCTCCCCAACTCTCCAATCTTATTCAAATATGCCTCCCCCACACTTCCACAATATCCTGCCCTGACCACTATATAACCCACTATAACAATACTATAACAATACTCTCTTCATTCCACTTGACACTCTTGCTCCGCCCCAACCTCACAAAGCCCCTCGTAGTCAGCTCCAGCCCTGGCACTCCCAACAAACACGCCACCTACAAAAATGCTCCCGCAATGCTGAACGTGCCTGGAGGAAATCCCGCTCTGAACCTGATTTCATGCACTATAAGTTCATTCTTCACTCTTACACCTCTGCCCTTCACTTAGCTAAGCAAACCTACTTCTCTTCTCTTATATCCACTAACTCCTAAAACCCTAAAAGACTCCTCCAATTTCAACTCTATCCTCTACCCATCTGCACCACCCCCCTCATCTGCATTCAGTGCTCAAGACCTTGCTGACTATTTTTTCAATAAAACACTTTCCATCCGATGAAACATCCCAACACAAACCTGCAATCTTCCAACCCTGCTCCCAGTAACCCCCTCTGCCACTCTCTGCTCCCTCCTTCCAACCACTGAGAGTAAAGTGGCTTCCCTTTTGTCTTCCTCACACCTCACTACCTGCCCACTTGACCCTATTCCTTCACATTTAATTACTCCTCTGTCTCCCACCCTCACTCCGGCTCTTACTCACATATTCAACCTATCCCTTTCTACCGGCTCATTCCCTGCGTCTTTCAAACATGCAAAGGTCAACCCATCCTCAAAAAACCCTCCACTGACCCTAACTCCCCTGCAAACTACCGCACCATATCACTGCTCCCGCTAGCTTCAAATATTTTTTAAAAAATAGTTTTCAATCGCCTAACCCACTTCCTGTCCTTCAACTCATTGCTCGACCCCCTGCAATCTGGCTTCCGTCCCCAACACTCAACTCAGACTGCCCTCACGAAGGTTACTAACGATCTCCTTTCTGCTAAAAACAAAGCCTACTACTCTATACTGATCTTACTTGACCTCTCTGCTGCCTTTGACACTGTTGATCATCCCCTTCCCCTATGGACTCTCAGCTCTCTAGGGCTCTGTGACACTGCCCTCTCCTGGATTCACTAACAGATCCTTCTCCATCTCTTTTGTTGGTGACTCCTCCTCTCTATTGCCTCTGTCTGTTGGAGTACCTCAATGCTCTGTCCTGGATCCTCTACTCTTCTCTATTTACACTTCTTCACTGGGTAAACTTATCAACAGCTATGGCTTCAGCTGTCACCTCTATGCTGATGATACCCAGATCTACCTTTCCACCCCTGCACTCTCTCCTTCTGTCAATTCTCACATCAGTGACTGCTTATCTGGCATTTATTCCTGAATGGCCTCTCACTACCTAAAAATAAACATGTCCAAGACCGAACTACTTCTAATTCCCCCCTCTAACTCTACTCCAGTTTCTAATTTTTCTATCAGTGTTGGCGGCACCACTATCTCCCCATCACCCCAAGTCCACTGCCTCAGAGTCACGCTTGACTCAAATCTTTCCTTCATTCCCCACATCCAAATGCTCTCTTCATTCTGCCGCAACCACCTACGCAATATCTCCAAAATTCGTCCGTGCTGAAACTACTAAACAGCTAATCCCTTCCCTGGTAATTTCCAGACTTGACTACTGTAACAACTTACTAACTGGCCTCCCTCTCTCCCACCTCTCTCCCCTCCAATCCATCCTAGATGTATCTGCCAGGCTAATCCACCTCTTTCAATGCTCTGTTTTTTCTGCACCTCTCTGCGAGTCCCTTCACTGGCTCCCCATTCACAGCAGAGTTAAATTCAAAATTCTCACCCTGACCTACAAAGCCCTCACCAATGCTGCCCCACCCTACCTGTCCTCACTCATCAACAAATATACTCCCGCACGCCCCTAAGATCCAACAATGACCTGCTTCTTGCGTCCTCTACCATCACCTCTTCTCATGCTAGACTACAGGACTTCTCTTGTGGTGCACCAAACATCTGAAACGCACTTCCTCGAGCTGTCCGACTTGCCCCTAACCTCTCCTCCTTTAAACGTTCCCTAAAGACCTTTCTGTTCAGGGAAGCTTATCACCCTGACTTATTAACAAACTAACTTCACTTAACTAACAGTTGCCCTCTATCTCCTCACTAATATCATTCTCACCTTTGCAGTCCCCACCTCCTGTTTCCCATCCTCCTACCCATCTAGATTGTAAGTTCCCACGGGAATAGGGCCCTCAGTCCCCCCTGTATTTGTCTGTAAAACTTTGCCTTTTATCAAATTGTTTCTCCATTGTACTGTTATCCTTGTACCCATGGGGAGCGCTGCGGAATCTGTTGGCGCTTTATAAATAAAGAATAATAATAATACCTTGCATTCCTATTGGCTGACATTTTCAAATAAACCAATAGGATGAGAGCTACTGGAATATGCACCATAAGGCAAAACTTGTAATCTAGGTGACTGTCCCTTAGCAATTTATTTAGATGAGTCCATCTAGCAATATCCTGAACACAAATATACAAACATTCCCTTTCACACACACACACATATATATATATATATATATATATATATATATATATATATATATATATATATATATATATAAACATATGTGTGTGTGAATGTATATAGTATTTCAATGTCCCTTATGTCTTTTTAAATGAAAAACTATCACCAAGATTACAAGTTGTGAACTAAACCGGGTGCAAAAATAACGCAAAAAAATTAGCGGTATTGCACTCTCCATAGCGCTTCTATTAGAAGTTACTGGAAAACCTTCTTTTGTTGTGCGATATGGTGTGATATGCTCCATACCACACAAAACCCAAGGCCTGACTTGACGTGCTCGTGCACGTTTTCCCCCATAGATTTCAGTGGAGAGAAAGTGTAACTAACTATAAATAACTAACACCTATGAACGCAGAATGGCGATAGCTATAACGTAATCCCCTTTGATGTCTATGGGGAAAATAAAGTTACCTTAAAACCTAACACCCCAACATAAGCCCCAAGTCTAAATACCACTAATCCACTGCCCCCGACATCGCCGTCACTAAAAAAAGTTATTAACCCCTAAACCGCCGACCCCCACATTGCAACTACTATAATAAACCTATTAACCCCTAATCTGCCAGCCCCCACATCACAAAACACTAAAATAAAATATTAACCCCTAAACCTTACACCCCCTAACTTTAAATTAAACACAATATAACTACCTTTAAATAAAAAAAAACTTACCTGTGAAATAAAACAAACCTAAGCTTAAACTATAACTTCATCTTCTATCTTCATCCCGGTGGCACGGAGCTGTAGCGTCGTGGAGCGGTGCTGACCAGGACCGATGGCGACATCCAGCGTGGAGCCTCCTGTTCATGTGATTGTCGGCCACACACTGAAGCTTGAATGCAAGGTACCTTTTATATTGGGGTACATTGCATTCCTATTGGCTGAAATTTTCAAATCAGTCAATAGGATGAGAGCTGCTTAAATCCTTTAAGCTGATTTGAACAGCCAATGAGGCATATTTAACAAATGTTTCAGGGTTTCTTAGGACTCCCTGTAGAGGTGCGCTCACGGAAGGTTATAACAAATAATGTCAAATATACAGTCCAACCCGATCGGGTACGGCAGCTCTTCCAATTGTTTGTGGTACGATGAGCGAATCTAGATTGAAAGTAAGAAGGCGCCAGACATAGGGTAATATTGTTACAATCTGCAAACACGCTCAAGTAACATATAGATGGAATACTTACAAACGAAACGGCACCAAATCGTGCCTAGTGAGACAGACCGGGACCTCAACCGTCGCCCGGAAGACCAACCAATGGCATTCACGTGACTGCGGGAGTTTGGTGCATGCCATTGGTTGGTCTTCCGGGCGACGGTTGAGGTCCCGGTCTGTCTCACTAGGCACGATTTGGTGCCGTTTCGTTTGTAAGTATTCCATCAATATTTAACAAATGTCTGTCGGACCTGTTCCGACAGTGCGGATCAGGTCCAACAGACATCGCTGAATGCGGAGAGCAATACGCTCTCCGTATTCAGCATTGCACCAGCAGCTCACAAGAGCTGCTGGTGCAACGCCACCCCCTGCAGACTCGCAGCCAATCAGCCGCCAGCAGGGGGGTGTCAATCAACCCGATTGTACCCGATCGGGTTGAATTCCGGCGATGTCTGTCCGCCTGCTCAGAGAGGCGGACAGGATTATGGAGCATCGGTCTTTAGACCGCTGCTTCATAACTGGTGTTTCTGGCGAGCCTGCAGGCTCGCCAGAAACACAGGGCCTCAAGCTCCATCCGGAGCTTGATAGATAGGCCCCAATAGGATTTAAGTAGCTCTCATCCTATTGGCTGATTTTAAAATTTCAGCCAATAGGAATGCAAGGTACCCCAATATAAAAGGGGTAACTTGCATTGAATCTTCAGTGTGCGGCGGAGTTCGCAAGAGGAGGCTCCACGCTGGATGTCGCCATTGTCACCGATCCTGCTTTACTCCACGCCGCAACAGCTTCGTGCCACCAGGATGAAGAAAGAAGATGTCCCCGTGCTAGATGAAGATGTTTCCGCCTGGATGAAGACTTTTCTCCGCCTAGAAGAAGATGGATGTCCGGACTTCAGGAATGGTAAATATATTTTTTGAGGTTAGTGTTAGGTTTTTTTTGTTTGTTTTTGGGTGTTTTTTTTTTAGATTAGGGATTTTTTATTTTTTAATGGGCACTAAAGATCTGATTGACCTTTTAAGGGCAATGTCTATACAAATGCCCCTTTGGGGGCAATGTGTAGCTTAAGTTTTTTTATACTTATTTTTTTTTTATTTTGGGGTGTTGGGTGGGTGTGGGCTTTTACTGTTAGGGGATACTTTGTAATTTTTTAATGTAAAAGTGCTGATTGTTTCAGGTTAATGCCCTACAAAAGGCCCTTTTAAAGGCTATTGGTAGTTTATTGTTAGATTAGGGGGTGTTTTCATTTTGGGGTGGCGGTGGCTGTTTTGTTTTTATATTGGTTATTACTTTGAATAATTTCATTTATTGTTTTGTGTAATCTTTGTTTGTCTCATTTTTCGTAAATTTAGACTTTGTGTTTGTACTTTAAGGTTTTTTTTCAGAGTGTTAGGATTTTTTTATTTTTTAATTTATGTTTTTTATTTTTAGTTTATTTTAGTTTTTATTAGGTTTATTTATAGTTTAAGCTTTTTTTTTTTTTTATTTCACAGGTAAGTTTATATTTATTTTAAGGTAGTTACATTGTAACTTTAATTTAAAGTTAGGGGGTGTTAGGTTTAGGGTTAATAGTTTAACTTAGTGTGTGCAATGTGGGGGGCCAGTGGTTTAGGGGTTCATAGGTTTATTTTAGTATTAGCAATGCAGGGGGTTGGCGGTTTAGGGGTTAATAGGTTTAGTTTTGTATTTGCGATGCGGGGGCAGCCAATTAGGGGTTAATAGGTTTATTCAGTGTTGATGGAGTGGGAGGTTGGCGGTTTAGGGGTTAATAGGTTTATTTAGTGTTGTGATGTGGGAGGGTGGCGGATTAGGGGTTAATATCTTTATTTAGTATTAGTGATTTTGGAGGTGGGGGATAACCTTTCTGCAATCGCAGGTGTTAGTTTTTTTCTAACACTTTTTCTCCATTGATGTCTATGGGGGAAAATGTGCACAAGCACATCAAGTCAGGACTTGGCTTTTGTGAAGAATGGAGCTTATCGCACTATACCGCACAACATAAGAACGTTTTTGTGTAACTTTTAATGGCAGTGCTATGGAAAGTGCGGTACTGCTAAATTATTAGCTTTATTTTCACACCGGGTTTAGCGCATAACTTGTCATTTAGGCGAAAGTGAATACACATATTCATAGATAAACCAATGACAGCAAATTTTGGCCTAGTGCCAAAAGTACATAAGGATCTGGTTAAGCCCCCAGGGCGCCCTATAGTTTCTGATAGGGCCGGCCCTAGCCATTGCTGGGGCCCAAGGCAGGATGACAAAATGGCGCCCCCTTTCTCTCCACTCCCAACCCCGACCAATTCCACCCCCAACCCTGACTAATCTCCGCTCCCAACCCCGCCAAATCTAAGCCCAATATCCGCCCCAACCCGCCCCACAGCTTTTATAATGAAAAAAAAAAATATTTAAGGTAATGCACAACATTTTATATATAAAAAACCCATAAATCCACTAATGTGGATCACTATAACATATATATTGCAATATACCATTTGTACTATTGGAACAACTTTATGTATATAATGAAGAATTATGCTGACAATTAGGAACAGTTGAGTTAAACCTGGCCTTATTTTTATGTGTTTTCTTATGATAACAGGAACAGTAGAGATACCAGGGCCGGCCCTAGCAAGTGCAGGTCCCTAGGCAGATTGACAGCCCAGGGCCTCTACCCAGAACAAAAAATACTTAAAAGAAATGGGGCAATGTACTGTACTACACAAACACACAGATATAATACACAAAGAGATATTTATATACACATACATTCACACACTCAGACACATACACAGGAACACAGGTGTACACAGCTCACACACACATAGCCCACACACACACACACAGCCCACACACAAACACACACACAGCCCCCCCCCCCACACACACACAGCCCCCCCCCACACACACACAGCCAACAAACATACACAGCCCACACACACACACACTGCCCACACAAACACAGCCCCCCCCACACACACACACACAGCCAACACACATACGCACAGCCCACACACACACACACTGCCCACACAAACACACACTGCCCCCACACACACAGCCCACACACAAACACACCCACACACACACACACAGCCCACACACACACACACACAGCCCCCCCCACACACACACAGCCCCCACACACACACACACACACACACCCAACACACATACACACTGACCACACACACAGCCCACACACACACAGCCCCCCCACACAAACACAGTACACACACACACTCAGCCCACACACATAGCCCACACACACACTGCCCACACACACACACACTGCCCACACACACACACACAGCTCCCCCCACACACACAGCCCACACACACAAACACAATAAATAAATAAATAAATAAATAAAATAAATGCGGCCCCAGCAATAAAATGAAGCTCCCAGCCTCCTGCAATAAAATGAAGCCCCCAGCCCCCCTGCAATAAAATGATGTCCCAGCACAAAAATGATGCCCCAGCAATAAAATGATGCCCCATCTCCCCTGCAATAAAATGATGCCCCAAACAAAAGTATGATGCCCCAACAAAAGTATGATTCCCCCAGCAATAAATGATTCCCCCATCCCCACTGCAATGATGCCCCCAGCAATAAAATTAAACCCCCAGCCCCCCTGCAATAAAATGATGCCCAGTTCCCCTGCAATAAAATGATGCCCCATCCCCACTGCAATAAAATGATGCCCCCTGCAATAAAATGAAGCCCCCTGCAATAAAATGAAGCCCAGTCCCCCTGCAATAAAATGATGCCCCCTGCAATAAAAACATCCCCCAGCCCCCTGCAAAAAATGATGCTCCCTGCTATAAAATGATGCCCCCAACAAAAATATGATGTCCTCAGCCCCCCAGCAATAAAATTAATCCCCCCCTGCAATAAAATGATGTCCCAGCCCCGTGCAATAAAATGAAGCCCCCTGCAATAAAACAAAGCACAGTCCCCCTGCAATACAATTATGTCCCAGCCCCCTTCACTAAAAGTATGTCCCTGCAATAAAATGATGCCCCCAGCCCCACTGCAATGATGCCCCCAGCAATAAAATGATGACCAGTCCCCCTGCAATAAAATGATGCCCCGTCCCCACTGCAATAAATGATGCCTCTAGCAATAAAATAAAGCCCCCTGCAATAAAGTAATACCCAGTCCCCCTGCAATAAAATGATGCCCCTTGCAATAAAATGATGCCCCCACCCCCCCTGCAAAAAAAATATGCCCCAGCAATAAAATGATGCCCCAGCTCCCCTGCAATAAAATTATGCCCCTGCAATAAAATGATGCCCCCAACAAAAATATGATGCCCCCAGCACCCCTGCAATAAATGATGCACCCAGCAATAAAATGATCCCCCAGCCCCACTGCAATAAAAATATGCCCCCCAGCCCCACTGCAATAAATGAGTCCCCCAGCCCCACTGCAATGATGCCCCAGCAATAAAATGATGCCCAGTCCCCCTGCAATAAAATTGTCCCATCCCCACTGCAATAAATTGATGCCCCATCCCCACTGCAATAAATTATGCCCCCCAGCAATAAAATTAATCCCCCCTGCAATAAAATGATGCCCCAGTCCCCTGCAATAAAATTAAGCCCCCTGAAATAAAACAAAGCACAGTCCCCCTGCAATAAAATTATGCCCCAGCCCCCTGCACAAAAATTATGCCCCTGCAATAAAATAATGCCCCCAGCCCCCCTGCAATAAATGATTCCCCCAGCCCCACTGCAATGATGCCCCCAGCAATAAAATAATGCCCAGTCCCCCTGCAATAAAACGATGCCCCATCCCCACTGCAATAAAATGATGCCCTCAGCAATAAAATAAAGCCCCACTGCAATAAAATAATACCCAGTCCCCCTGTAATGAAATGATGCCCCTGCAATAAAATGATGCCCCCAGCCCCCCTGCAAAAAATGATGCCCCAGCAATAAAATTATACCCCAGCTCCCCTGCAATAAAATGATGCCCCCAGCCCCTGCAATATAGTGATGCCCCCAACAAAAATATGAAGCCCCCAGTCCCCCTGCAATAAAATAATGCCCCAGCCCCACTGCAATAAAATGATGTCCCCAGCAATACAATGAAGCCCCCTGCAATAAAATGATGCCCAGCCCCCCTGCAATAAGATGATTCCCCTACAATAAAATGATGCCCCCAGCCCCCCTGCAATAAATAATTACCCCAGCCACACTGTAATGATGCCCCTAGCAATAAAATGATGCCCAGTCCCCCTGCAATAAAATGATGCCCCATCCCCACTGCAATAAAATGATGCCCCCAGCAATAAAATGAAGGCCCCAGCAATAAAATGAAAGCCCCCTACAATAAAATAATGCCCAGCCCCCCTGCCTAAAAATAATGCCCCCAGGCACCCTGCAAAAAAATTATGCCCCAGCAATAAAATTATGCCCCAGCTCCCCAGCAATAAAATGATGTCCCCAACAAAAATATGATATCCCCAGCCCCCCTGCAATAAAATGATGCCCCAGCCCCATTGCAATAAAATGATGCCCCCAGCCCCATTGCAATAAATGATGCCCCAGCAATAAAATGAAGTCCCCTGCAATAAAATGATGCCCCTGCAATACAATGATGCCCCCAGCCCCCCCTGCAATAAATGATTCCCCTAGCCCTACTGCAATGATGCCCCCAGCAATAAAATGATGCCCAGTCCCTCCAATTATTCAGATGCTGCTGTCACCTGGCATGCCCCGTGTGTGTCTCATGGTCCGTGGCCCACCCCTTCCTCAAAAAAAATTATTGCGCAAAAAATATATATTTAAAAAAAAATACAATTTAAAAAAATATATTAAAATTAAAAAATATATATATTTTTTGATTACCTTTGCGGCGGGGCCCCCCTGGTCGCCTTCTCCACCTTGCCCAAAGGCCGGCCCTGAGTTTCTGGTATAGGGTCTTTGGGTGAACATCTGGGTGAATGGCTGGACAACATCTTGCAGCCATTTGTAGTGACAATACCTAGCAATCACCTAGATTATGAGTTTTGAGCTCTAGGGAAAGTAAAGAATGCCACAAAAGTTGCATTATTTAACGCTCCATACCACACTAAAAACAAGCGGTGTTTTGACGTGCTCGTGCATGCTTTCCCCATAGAGCCAGCAAAAAAAAGTAACACCTGCGATTGCGGAAACAAATGCTCCGTAACGCAGCACCATTGGGGAAAATAAAATACAGTTTAAACCTAACACCCTAACATAAACCCCACATCTAAACACCCCTAATCTGCTGCCCCTGACATCGCCAACGCCTGACTACAGTTATTAACCACTAATCTGCTGCTCCCGATATCGCTGCCACCTAAATAAAACTATTAACCCTTAATCTGCCGCTCCCGATGTCGCCTCCATTATACTAAAGTACTATACTAAATATTCCGCAACACCCCAACATCGCCACAACTATTTTAAAGTTATTAACCCCTATTCCTCCGCTCCCCAACATCGCCACAACTGAATAAAGTTATTAACCCCTAAACCTCTGGCCTCCCACATCACTACCACTAAATAAACCTAATAAACCCGAAACCGCCAGCCCCCCACATCGCAACCACCTAAATTAAACTATATAAACCCCTAAACCTAACCCTAACCCTAATCCTAACTCTAACCCTAAACCTAACTCTAACACCCCCTCAGTTTAACATAATGAAATTAGATCTAAATTAAATTTACAATTATTAACTAAATAATTCCTAGTTAAAACGAAATACTTACCTGTGAAATAAAACCTAAGGTAACTACAATATAACTAGTAGTTATATTGTAGCTAGCTTAGGTTTTATTTTTATTTCACAGGTAAGTTTGTATTTATTTTAACTAGGTAGACTAGTTAGTAATTAGTGATTAACTATTTACTAACTACCTAGCTAAAATAAATACAAACTTACCTGTAAAATAAAACCTAACCTGCCTTACACTAAAACCTAAAATTACAACAAAAAAAACCACTGAAATCACAAAAATTAAAAAAAAACAACCATTACAAAAAAATAAAGATTATTCCTATTCTAATACCCTTTGAAGAAGAAAAAAATGCCTAATTTAGAATAAACTACCAAGGGCCCTTAAAAGGGCCTTTTGGGGGGTCCTTAAAAGGGCCTTTTGTAGGGCATTGCCCTGAGATAAAAAGCTCTTTTGCTCCAAAAAAAAAAAATACAAACATCCCCTAACACTATACAAACCCCCACCCCCCAAACTACCAAGGGCCCTTAAGTTAAACAGCTCTTTTGCTTAAAAAAAAAAGACCCTCTAAAAATATACATTACACAAAATAACAAATTAGCAAAAATAAAAAAATATTCCTATTCTAATACCCATAAAAAAACACCCAAGATAAAAAACCTAATCTAGAATAAACTTATTTGAAAAGCCAATTGGATTTTAGCAGCTCTCATTCTATTGGCTGATTCATCATCCAACAGAATTAGAGCTGCTTAAATCCTATTGGCTGATTTGAACAGCCAATAGGATTTTAGCAGCTCTAATTCCTATTGGCTGTTTACAATTTTCAGCCAGTAGGAATGCAAGGGACACCATCTTGGATCACGTCTTTTGCATTGAAGATTCAGTGTACGGTGGCGACCGTATGACGAGCATGCTCCGTGCTGGATGTCTTCAGGATGGACCCGCTCCGCACCTCCGGGATCAAGATAGAAGATGCCGCCTGGATGAAGATTGAAGAGGCCGTCTGGATGAAGACTTCAATCGTTCAAGCGGGACTTCAAAAACTGTAAATGGGTTGTTTTGGGGTTAGTGTTAGGCTTTTTAAAGGTTTTTTTGGGTGGGTTTTGTTTTTTTTTAGTTTAGGGTCTGGGCAGTAAAAGAGCTAAATGCCCTTTTAAGGGCAATGCCCATACAAATGTCCATTTCAGGGCAATGGGTAGTTTAGGTTTTTTTAGAATTAGGTTTTTTATTTTGGGGGGTTGGTTGGGGTGTGGGTTTTACTGTTGGGGGGTCTTTGTATTTTTTTTACAGTTTTTTTTACAGGTAAAAGAGCTGATATCTTTGGGGCAATGACAAACAAAGCCCCTTTTAAGGGCCATTGGTAGTTTATTGTAGGCTGGGGACAGTATTTTGGGTGGGCTTTTTTATTTTGATAGGGCTATTAGATTAGGTGTAATTCTTTTTTATTTTGGATAATTTTGTTTGTTATTTTTCGTAATTTAGTGTTTGTTATTTTTTGTAACTTAGTATTTTTTTTTATTTTTTTTATTTAGATACTTTGGCCTAGATTTGGAGTTTTGCGGCCAAGGGGGTGCGTTAGCTACGCAGGCTTTTTTCTGGCCGCACCTTTTAAATAACTCTGGTATTGAGAGTTTACAGAATGGCTGGGTTTTCAGTGCGTTAGGCTCCAAAAAGGAAGCGTACAGGCATATTTAACGCCACTGCAACACTCGATACCAGAGTTGCTTACGGACGCGGCCAGCTTCAAAAACGTGCTCGTGCACGATTCCCCCATAGAAAACAATGGGGCTGTTTGAGCTGAAAAAAAACACCTGCAAAAAAGCCGCGTTCAGCTCCTAACGCAGCCCCATTGTTTCCTATGGGGAAACACCTCCTAAGTCTGCACCTAACACCCTAACATGTACCCAGAGTCTAAACACCCCTAGCCTTACACTTATTAACCCCTAATCTGCCGTCCCCTCTATCGCTGACCCCTGCATATTATTATTAACCCCTAATCTGCCGCTCCGTAAACCGCCGCTACTTACATTATCCCTATGTACCCCTAATCTGCTGCCCCTAACACCGCCGACCCCTATATTATATTTATTAACCCCTAATCTGCCCCCCACAACGTCGCCGCTACCTACACTTATTACCCCCTAATCTGCCGAGCGGACCGCACCGCTATTATAATAAAGTTATTAACCCCTAATCCGCCTCACTAACCCTATAATAAATAGTATTAACCCCTAATCTGCCCTCCCTAACATCGCCGACACCAAACTTCAAACATTAACCCCTAATCTGCCAACTTGAGCTCACCGCTATTCTAATAAATGTATTAACCCCTAAAGCTAAGTCTAACCCTAACACTAACACCCCCCTAAATTAAATATAATTTAAATCTAACGAAATAAATTAACTCTTATTAAATAACTTATTCCTATTTAAAGATAAATACTTACCTGTAAAATAAACCCTAATATAGCTACAATATAACTAATAATTACATTGTAGCTATTTTAGGATTAATATTTATTTTACAGGCAACTTTGTAATTATTTTAACCAGGTACAATAGCTATTAAATAGTTAATAACTATTTAATAGTTACCTAGTTAAAATAATAACAAAATCACCTGTAAAATAAATCCTAACCTAAGTTACAATTAAACCTAACACTACACTATCAATAAATTAATTAAATAAAATACCTACAATTACCTACAATTAAACCTAACAGTACACTATCAATAAATTAATAAAATACAATATCTACAAATAAATACAATTAAATAAACTAACTAAAGTACAAAAAATAAAAAAGAACTAAGTTACAAAAAATAAAAAAATATTTACAAACATAAGAAAAATCTTACAACAATTTTAAACTAATTATTCCTACTCTAAGCCCCCTAATAAAATAACAAAGCCCCCCAAAATAAAAAAATGCCCTACCCTATTCTAAATTACTAAAGTTCAAAGCTCTTTTACCTTACCAGCCCTGAACAGGGCCCTTTGCGGGGCATGCCCCAAGAAATTCAGCTCTTTTGCCACTAAAAAAACCATACAATACCCCCCCCCAACATTACAACCCACCACCCACATACCCCTAATCTAACCCAAACCCCCCCTTAAATAAACCTAACACTAAGCCCCTGAAGATCTTCCTACCTTATCTTCACCATACCAGGTTCACCGATCGGTCCAGAGTCTTGATCCAAGCCCAAGCGGGGGGCTGAAGAGTGATGTCCATCCTCGGGCTGAAGTCTGGATCCAAGCGGTGGCTGAAGAAATCCATCATCGGGCTGAAGTCGGAAGTCCATCATCGGGATGAAGTCTTCTATCAAGCCGCATATTCAATCTTCTTTCTTCTGGAGCGGAGCGGAGCCATCTTCTTCCAAGCCGACGCGGAACATCCTCTTCAACCGACGACTAGACGACGAATGACGGTTCCTTTAAGGGACGTCATACAAGATGGCGTCCCTCGAATTCCGATTGGCTGATAGGATTCTATCAGCCAATCAGAATTAAGGTAGGAATATTCTGATTGGCTGATGGAATCAGCCAATCAGAATCAAGTTCAATCCGATTGGCTGATCCGATCAGCCAATCAGATTGAGCTCGCATTCTATTGGCTGATCGGAACAGCCAATAGAATGTGAGCTCAATCTGATTGGCTGATTGGATCAGCCAATCGGATTGAACTTGATTCCATCAGCCAATCAGAATATTCCTACCTTAATTCCGATTGGCTGATAGAATCCTATCAGCCAATCGGAATTCGAGGGACGCCATCTTGGATGATGTCCCTTAAAGGAACCGTCATTCGTCGTCTAGTCGTCGGTTGAAGAGGATGTTCCGCGTCGGCTTGGAAGAAGATGGCTCTGCTCCACTCCAGAAGAAAGAAGATTGAAGATGCGGCTTGATAGAAGACTTCATCCCGATGATGGACTTCAGGATGGACCCGCTCTGCACCCCCGGGATCAAGATAGAAGATGCCGCCTGGATGAAGATTGAAGAGGCCGTCTGGATGAAGATTGGAACAGCCAATGGAATGTGAGCTCAATCTGATTGGTTGATTGGATCAGCCAATCGGATTGAACTTGATTCTGATTGGCTGATTCCATCAGCCAATCAGAATATTCCTACCTTAATTCCGATTGGCTGATAGAATCCTATCAGCCAATCGGAATTCGAGGGACGCCATCTTGGATGATGTCCCTTAAAGGAACCGTCATTCGTCGTCTAGTCGTCGGTTGAAGAGGATGTTCCGCGTCAGCTTGGAAGAAGATGGCTCTGCTCCACTCCAGAAGAAAGAAGATTGAAGATGCGGCTTGATAGAAGACGCCATCCCGATGATGGACTTCCGACTTCAGCCCGATGATGGATTTCTTCAGCCGCCGCTTGGATCCAGACTTCAGCCCGAGGATGGACATCACTCTTCAGCCCCCCGCTTGGGCTTGGATCAAGACTCTGGACCGATCGGTGAACCTGGTATGGTGAAGATAAGGTAGGAAGATCTTCAGGGGCTTAGTGTTAGGTTTATTTAAGGGGGGTTTGGGTTAGATTAGGGGTATGTGGGTGGTGGGTTGTAATGTTGAGGGGGGGGTATGTGTTTTTTTACAGGCAAAAGAGCTGAATTTCTTGGGGCATGCCCCGCAAAGGGCCCTGTTCAGGGCTGGTAAGGTAAAAGAGCTTTGAACTTTAGTAATTTAGAATAGGGTAGGGCATTTTTTTATTTTGGGGGGCTTTGTTATTTTATTAGGGGGCTTAGAGTAGGTGTAATTAGTTTAAAATTGTTGTAAGGTTTTTCTTATGTTTGTAAATATTTTTTTATTTTTTGTAACTTAGTTCTTTTTTATTTTTTGTACTTTAGTTAGTTTATTTCATTGTAGTTATTTGTAGATATTGTATTTAATTAATGTATTGATAGTGTAGTGTTAGGTTTAATTGTAGGTAATTGTAGGTATTTTATTTAATTAATTTATTGATAGTGTAGTGTTAGGTTTAATTGTAACTTAGGTTAGGATTTATTTTACTGGTGATTTTGTTATTATTTTAACTAGGTAACTATTAAATAGTTATTAACTATTTAATAGCTATTGTACCTGGTTAAAATAATTACAAAGTTGCCTGTAAAATAAATATTAATTCTAAAATAGCTACAATGTAATTATAATTTATATTGTAGCTATATTAGGGTTTATTTTACAGGTAAGTATTTATCTTTAAATAGGAATAAGTTATTTAATAAGAGTTAATTTATTTCGTTAGAATAAAATTATATTTAACTTAGGGGGGTGTTAGGGTTAGGGTTAGAATTAGCTTTAGGGGTTAAAAATGTATTATAATAGCGGTGAGCTCCGGTCGGCAGATTAGGGGTTAATAAGTGTAGGCAGGTGGCGGCGACGTTGTGGGGGGCAGATTAGGGGTTAATAAATATAATATAGGGGTCGGCGGTGTTAGGGGCAGCAGATTAGGGGTACATAGGGATAACGTAGGTGGCGGCGCTTTGCAGTCGGCAGATTAGGGGTTAATAAGTGTAGGTAGCTGGCGGCGACGTTGTTGGGGCAGATTAGGGGTTAATAAATATAATATAGGGGTCGGCGGTGTTAGGGGCAGCAGATTAGGGGTACATAAGGATAACGTAGGTGGCGGCGCTTTGCGGTCGGCAGATTAGGGGTTAATAAGTGTAGGTAGCTGGCTGCGACGTTGTGGGGGGCAGATTAGGGGTTAATAAATATAATATAGGGTTCGGCGGTGTTAGGGGCAGCAGATTAGGGGTACATAAGGATAACGTAGGTGGCGGCGTTTTGAGGTCGGCTGATTAGGGGTTAATAAGTGTAGGTAGCTGGCGGCGACGTTGTGGGGGGCAGATTAGGGGTTAATAAATATAATATAGGGGTCGGTGGTGTTAGGGGCAGCAGATTAGGGGTACATAAGGATAACGTAGGTGGCGGTCGGCAGATTAGGGGTTAAAAAAATTTATTAGATTGGCGGCGATGTGGGGGGACCTCGGTTTAGGGGTACATAGGTAGTTTATGGGTGTTAGTGTACTTTAGAGCACAGTAGTTAAGAGCTTTATAAACCGGCGTTAGCCCAAAAAGCTCTTAACTACTGACTTTTTTCTGCGGCTGGAGTTTGGTCGTTAGATTTCTAACGCTCACTCCAGACACGACTCTAAATACCGGAGTTAGAAAGATTCCCATTGAAAAGATAGGATACGCAATTGACGTAAGGGGATCTGCGGTATGGAAAAGTCGCGGCTGAAAAGTGAGCGTTAGACCCTATCCTGACTGACTCCAAATACCGGCGGTAGCCTAAAACCAGCGTTAGGAGCCTCTAACGCTGGTTTTCACGGCTACCGCAAAACTCTAAATCTAGGCCTTAATTTTTAGAGTAGTGTTAGGATTTTTTTAATGTGTAGTTTAGTTTAATTTAATTGGTAGTTAGTTTAATTTTAGTTTAATAATTATATTAGTTTTAATGTTAGTTTAAACTTAGTTTTTTTAATTTGACAGGTAAATTTTAATTTAATTTAAGATAGGTAAATTGTAATTTTAATATAAAGTTAGGGGGCTGTTTAATATAAAGTTAGGGGGTAAATAGTTTAATTTAGTATATTTCGATGTTGGGGGCTTTCGGTTTAGGGGTTAATAGTTTAGTTAAGTATATTTTGTTGTGGAGGGCTTGCGATTTAGGGGATAATAGGTTTAGTATAGTGGCGGCGGTGTAGGGCTTAATAAATTTAGTATAGTGGGGGCGATGTGGGCAGACAGCAGATTAGGGGTTAATAATATTTGAATAGTGTTTGCGATGTGGGAGGGTGGCAGTTTAGGGGTTAATACGTTTATTATAGTGGTGAGGATGTCAGGGAGCGGCGGAATAGGGGTTAATATTTTTTTTAAAGTGGCGGCGATATCGGGAGCGGCAGATTAGGGGTTAATACATTTATTATAGTGTTTGCGATGCGGGAGGGCCTCGGTTTAGGGGTGTTTAGTGTACTTTTTAACACTTTAGTTTTGAGTTTTATGTTACAGCTTTGTAGCGTAAAACTACTGACTTTAGATGGCGTTACAGATCTTGTCATTTTAGGCTGTAACTCTCGCTTTTTAGCCAGAATGCAAAACTCTTAATACTGGCACTATGGGAATCCCATTAAAAAACGTAATTTTTAGGAGTGTGGTACTAATGTTGCACTATAGGCTAAAAGGCTTGCGGTACACCTATACCGACATGACTTGTAATGGCTGCGTTAGGGAAAATTATGCGCTATGGCCACAATGCTGCTATTTGACTCATAACACAAAACTCGTAATCTAGGTGAATGTAAAGGACACTACACACATTTTAAGTATTATGGAAAAACATCCTTGAAAATGTCACTCCAAATGGCTGACCATAGAAGTGTCCTTTTTATATTTGCGCATTCCACACAAATTAGGCGTTAAGGCGGTAGAATACTACCTTCTTTTAAAAAGTACTTTTGGTCAGGAACTAATTGAATTCATCTTAGAGGTACTAAAATTTCTCCTCACCCACAATTTTTTTATGTTTGATTCGATTCTTTACCTTCAGACTTGTGTCACCACAATAGGGGCAAAATTTGCCCCTCATATACAAATCTGTTCCTGGGATGGTTTAAGGTCAACCTATATATACAGTATATGGGGATTCAAACCCATTCAGTGAATATATAAAATTCTATGCCAGATATATAGATGATCTCATAATAATATAAAATGGCTCAAGGTAACAAGCAGATAATTTCCTAAAATATCTAAACCACAATGACATGAACCTAAAGTGATGGTAAGTCTTCCCAAACTGCTAAACATTTTTAGAAAGAACTTCTCCTAACTAGCATATTGATATGCTTATGTATTACCCAAGTCATCTGTACACTAAATAAATCTATTTTTATTCATGCTACATTACATCATTGAATGCAGCCTCTCTCTCCGATATTTCATGTGGGTTACTTGAGTAGCAGTAGCCAATCATAGCGTCACCATGTGCCACATGCAATGTTCCCTGTAGCATGCACGGCAGCGTGGGCGCGCACTGTTCTGCATAGGCCCACACATTGATAAAGTCAGGCCGCTCAAGACAAAACACTTAGGCAGTTGGAGGCTATCAAGAGGCCCACCGGACCCAAAACACCAGTAAAGTGCTGCTGCATGTACTGCCGGTTGCAGAAATATGCACCGTGTCTTTGGGCAGCATCCCCAACTTGCAGCAAGTGTCAGTAGGAGGGTGGACGCTCACATAGGAGTCAGGAGGAGGGAGCAGGAGGAGGTAAAGAGTTATCACTGTGCCACGGCTAGTTACTGGGCCCTGACCATTCTAACTTCTCTGTTGCCTCTGCCTGCATGGTCTCTTCTCACCCGGTGTCACTGAGAGTGAGAGGTCAGGGTGAGTAGTGACCACACTAGCAGAGGGAATAGTAGGAAGGAAGTTATACTGTCTCTGACCTGCTTGGCCCCCAGGGGGGGTGGTTAATGATGGGGGTTAGACCAAGACTGCAGTGAAAGTGGAGGCTCTGTGGTAGAGAATGGGGGAAGAAAAGAGTCTGAAGAGCTGGCCCAAATTGCACACTGTGTCCTGGCCTTTGCTTCTGCCTGCATCCCCCCTCTTTCTTTCTCTCTTCCGCCCTCTGTCTCTCTCTCTTCCCCCTCTGTCTCTCTCTCTTTCGACCCTCTGTCTCTATCTCTTCCCCCCTCTGTCTCTCTCTCCCCCCTCTGTCTCTCTCTCTTTCCCCCTCTGTCTCTCTCTCTTTCCCCCCTCTGTCTCTCTCTCTTCTCCCCTCTCTGTCTCTCTCTATTCCCCCCTCTGTCTCTCTCTCTCTTTTCCCTCTCTGTCTCTCTTCCCCCCTATGTCTCTCTCTCCCCCCTCTGTCTCTCCTCTCTGTCTCTCCTCTCTGTCTCCCCCTCTCTGTCTCCCCTCTCTGTCTCCCCCCTCTGTCTCCTCTGTCTGTCTCCCCATCTGTCTCTCAGTCTCCCCATTCTTTCTCTCTCTCTCCCCCCTCTGTCTCTCCCCTCTGCCTCACTGTCTCCCCCCTCTGTCTCACTGCCCCCCTTGTCTCACTGTAGAAGGGATGGGCAAGATTGGAGGGGCAATAGTGTGGAGGAGGGGCAGAGGAAGTATGTAGGTGGCACAGAAAGGGGGGCCACACATCTATAATGTTTTTAGTTTTTTTTTTTTTGGTCTGCTTTTATAAGTTTATCTCCTTACAGGTGTTCCATCCTCATCTCCTGTTTTCTTTCCTGGTGGTGGGCATTTCTTTTCTCCCAGAGGGGTGCTTTGAGATATTTATTATAATTTAGAATATATATATATATATATATATATATATACTGCCCAGTCACTAGGTTGTGTAAAAAAATTCTGCTCAGAGCTGTAAAAGAAATTAGAGGGAACATTGGCCCCATGTTAATTGATCACAGCATGCTCCCATGCTTGAAACTCTGCGATCAACTTTAAATGCGCATGCGCAACTCCTTACGCTATTTGCGCAACTGCATCACTGCTTCTGTTGTGCAAATAACGTAAGGAGTTGTGCATGCGCATTTCAAGTTGATCGCAGAGTTTCAAGCATGGGAGCGTGCTGTGATCAATTAACATGAGGCGCATGGTGACGCTCTGATTGGCTAGAAGAACTGCCACTCAAATAACCCACGTGAAAAATTGGAGAGAGAGGCTGCATTCAATGATGTAATGTAACATGAATAAAAATAGATTTATTTAGTGTACAGATGACATGGGTAATAAATAAGCATATCGATATGCTAGTTAGGAGAAGACCTTTCCAAAAATGTTTAGCAGTTTGGGAAAATTTACCATCACTTTAAAGTTCACCTACCAACTAGACCGAAATAGTATACTGTATCTATATATGCAATTGATTGGTAGGGAAAATAAGGTTTCTGCAGAACTTTATAGAAAGAAGAGCAGATTTGTGCCACCCACAACACTTTAAGAATTCTGAAGGGCCAGCTAATCAGGATTAGAAGAATATGCACAGATTTAACTAGTTACCGCAAACACTCCATGGAACTTGTAGAGAGACTGGTAACCAGAGGTTATAATAGAGGGAACTTAATGCATATGAGAACAGAAATAGGCAAACTCAATAGGGAATAACTTTTCAAACAACCTTACTATAAAAGATAACAACAAAGACAAAAAGAAAATGATTTGACTAAAATCAATTCTATAACACAATACAGTAGTCAGTTTGGAGTGATTAAGAAGATTATACAAAACAATTCTGGCATTTTATCCCTAGATCCACAATGTAAATCTATTCTGGAGAGTGGTATCAAATGTATCCCAAAAAGAGTTTCAACTGTTGGTGGTCGTATTATTAAGTATGTACATAACTCGGACAAACAATCTAGTGAACACTGGCTGACCAAAAGGGCTTTTTCAGATGTGGAATATATTGTAACGCTTGTGCACATTGTATTATGGGCTCTGAGGTAAATTTGACCACCACATATTTTGTCCACCATATAAAATGTAGGTTGGACTGTTGTTCAAAATATGTAATTTACCTGATAACCTGTGGGGGGGTGTGGCAAACAGTATACAGGCACCTCTAGCAGAAACATCTCTCCTCTATAAAGACCCCCTAAAACACCTGTGGGTAAACACTTTTTTCACCATAAAGTAAAGAAACAAGCTCTACTATTCCAAGCCATAGATTTCATTCCAGCAAACAAGATAGGGTGTAATAGATATACAGTAGACAACTCCTAGATAGAGAGGAACAATGGATTTTCAGGCTTAAAACAAAAGAACCAATGGGTATGAACCTTAGGTGGGATCTGTATTTATATCAGGGGTTATAATGCCTATTATCCTGAACTACCTCAGAGCTTTTTAGAATCAAATGCCTGTCTACAATATATCATACTTTAAACTATACAGGTTTTCAATTTATAACTTTATTGAAAGTGTGTCTTTTAAGAAATTTGAATATGTTTCTAAATGTGTAACTAAAAGTGTATCTAAATTTATTTCAAACATGTTTCTAAATATGAAATGATTGTTAGTCACAGTAAGATAAAGGTATTAATTGTAGCAAAGCGAGATGAATTTTGCTATTTTCCTTGATATGTGAATATTAGTAATAATCTGTTTCTGTAATTGTTAACTATATCTTGTAAATGAATAGCTCATGGTTGCTGATTATGTTTTTAACTTTCCAGCATATTTTAATTAGGGTAACACTACTGCCCTTACAACAAACAGCAACACAAGAGTTAAACTTTCGCAGAAGCCGGTGCAATACAAACCCTTTTTTTGATACATACTTCCTACCGTTTTAATGCAAATGCAGTGTATTATGTTATGGCTATGGGCAGAACTAAACAGGTATGTAAGTCCGATTAATAGGTCCTTTTCTGTCTCATTTGCTGGCGACTCCTCCTCTCATTACCTCAAGGCTCTGTTCTAGGCCCTCTACTCTTCTCTATTTATACTTCCACACTGGGTAAACTTATCAGTAGCTATGGCTTCAACTATCACCTCTATGCTGATGATACTCAGATCTACCTATCCACCCCTGACCTCTCTCCTTCTGTACTTTCCCACATCAGCGACTGCTTATCTGGCATTTCTTCCTGGATGGCCTCTCACCACCTAAAAATCAACATGTCCAAGACTGAGCTTCTTCTAATCCCCTCATCTAATTCTACTCCAGTTTCTAACTTTACTATCACTGTCGGTGAGACCACTATTTCCCCATCACCCCAAGTCCGCTGCATAGGAGTTACACTTGACTCCACTCTATCCTTCATACCCCACATCCAATCGCTCTCTTCCTCCTGTCGCAACCACTTATGCAATATCTCTAAAATTTTTCCTTTTATGAGTGCCGAAACTACTAAACAGCTAATCCATTCCCTGGTAATTTCCCGGCTTTACTACTGTAACAACCTACTTAGTGGCCTTCCTCTCTACCGCCTCTCCCCCCTTCAATTCATCCTAAATGCTAATCCACCTCTCCCACTGCTCTAAATCCCCTCTGTGAGTCCCTTCACTGGCCCCCAATTCACAGCAGAATTAAATTCAAAATTCTCACTCTGACCTAAAAATACCTTACCAATACAGCCCCCCCACTTGTCCTCACTCATTAACAAATATACTTCAGCCCATCCCCTAAGATCCAAAAATGATCTACTCCTTGCCTCTTCTACCATCACCTCCTCTCATGCTAGACTACAGGACTTCTCTTGTGCGGCACGAACCCTCTGGAATGCACTTCCTCGTGCTGTCAGACTTTCCCCCAACCTCTCCTCCTTTAAACGCTTCCTAAAGATCTTCTTGTTCAGGGAAGCCTATCACCAAATCAGTAACTAATGAATTCCACTAGCCTAATAGTTGACCTCATCTAACTCCACACTAACATCATCCCCACTTTTGCAGTCCCTACCTCCTGTTTCTCACTGTCCTACCCATTTAGATTGTAAGTTCCCACGGGAGCAGGGCTCACAATTCCCCCTGCATTTGTTTGTTAAATTTTGTCTGGTGTCTCATATATTGTACTGTCCTTTTATCTTTGTTAACTATGGACAGCACTGCGGAACCTGTTGGCGCTTTATAAATAAATAATAATAATAATAAATTTACATCTGTCCTGGGCGGAGCCAACGCTGGGAGAAGCTAGTCGCACTTGGAGCAAGCTCCCACAACAAATTGCCTAAACCCCCAATTAATATATCATTTTATTGTTTTTTTTTTATTATACATTTCCCCTAATACTTCTGCTACCTTCCCTGCAAAACCGTGGTGGAGCGGCAAGTGAGAAAGGTGGCTGGAACAACGGCTGATTATCTATAGCCTTGGGAGCTCATACAGGGACAAGCTAAGGGGGCAAATACAACCTGAAGCTCAATATCACCACCGGAGCCTATATCCGTCAAAGCACTACGCCTCCACATATACCCTGGTGCTCATCGTCACAGCACCACAAGAAAGAGCCTTACTGCTGCCTGGAATCTGCAAGCCACACGGAGGCGGCACCATCTTGGCTCTCAGCCATAAGCCACGCGGTCTGTACAGTGACTCACCCGCGGGGCAGTGACTCCTCCGGCATATCCCTGCTGGATCATCGAGCTGCCCACACCATAAGAGGAGCATCTCCTATTGAAGCAGGCGACTATAGAGGTGAGCTATTGACCCTATCTATAAACACTGCAGCCACGCTCTGTGGCAGCAAATTATACTACTGGGGCCTAGGCCAGGGCTGAAGCCCTTATACTGACTTGCCAACACGCTAATGACAATAGGAGGGACACCAGCTGTAATAAATAAAACTCCTCACTGGGATCTAAATAGTAGCACTACATAAAACATATGCTATATAAACATTTTGACATAAAGGCCTATCTCTCAGTGCAAGGCTAATTTGGAAGGCCTACAGTTAATTGACTCTTTTACATATGCCTCAAGCATTCATTTAAGATCCTAAAGGGAAGAATAACAGAATGTCTCTATATTAGTGTCATAAGCATTTTGATTGGGAGTGCTGCCTTAGTTTAAAACATTAACAACTGAATGATCCCATACCATTGGGACTTGGGGTGAGGACAAAGCCTCAACCTATCATTAAATCTATCTATACCTGGCACCCCATTCTTATAATAACCCTAGCTCTGCAGCCATGAAATAAAATCCCATCATCAGGCCACAGGAAGCCCACCCTAACACCAGTGTTCTGCATTTCCTGATACAACTCATCTCCTGAAGCTAGGGGACTTATCTCCCAAGAAAGGAATAGGAGGTTTACCTGCTGCAATTTAAAGTGAGCACACATATTTCATGTGGAAGAGTGTGACATACCATCCTTATATAATTATGTTGCAGTCCCAAAGGAAGAAAAAACGAGCCACAATATCCACAAAAAAAGACAGTCATGGACCATGTTAGTCCGGTACTACCAGAACATCACACTATACTAGAGCCCCCTGACTCCCCTGGCTCTGATTCATCTGAATTTCTTTTATAACCCTAAAGAATATCCAAAAAGGCCCTCGAGATACTGTGACACCTACTTTCATACTAGATTTTTTGAAAAGCATGTTAGATGACCATCATTCATCGTTTGCTGCTAAGTTATCCTCCTCAACAGCGGAACTCAAGAAAGAAATTTCATCTACTAATGAACGTATTCATACGCTTGAGAGACGCTGTGAAGATCTAGCTACTAAACAGTCTAATTGCCTAACGTATGCCCAAAACCAGAGTATATGGACTCTATTGAAGACAATATTGCAGACCTTGAAGACAGGTCCCGGCGCAACAACCTAAGGATCCGGGGGGTGCCGGAATCTGTCTCTTCTAGTGATCTACAGCCTTTTCTGAAAGATCTTTTTCAACAACTTGCTCTAGTATCTTAAGAGTCTGAAAATTTGATAGACAGAGCTCATCGTTCTCTAAGACCTAAAGGCCTCTCTGAAGATCAACCACGTGATGTCATTGTTTGACTCCATTATTTTACGTATAAAGAGATGGTACAGAGGGCACACTTCCAGAAACCTGCATTACCAGTGAAGTACCGCAATCTACAGATCTTTCCGGACCTCTCTGCCAGAACTCTTCAACAGAGAAGAACGTACACAGAAGTCACTTCAATGCTAAGAAAGAAGAACATCCGATATAGATGGGGATATCCGATTAAGCTTCTGGTGTTCAAAGATAATCAAACATTCACTATTCACAGTGTCAATCAGGGTTTAGCTCTTCTCAAATCTTGGAACTTAACCTCTGAATCTGATGATGTCAATGCCAGCCCGCCTCAACAACCTTGACAACTGAATGCCAGAGCAACTGAGTGGATATCTCCTTCATCTAGAAGAACTGCTCCAAAATAATCTTAAATTGCACCCAATTGGGCCTTCTCCTAATCCCTTTTACTTGGGGACGGTTCTGATCTCAATGGTTTGCTAATGATAGAAAGCATCCCTATTTGGACTGTACTGTCTACCTTACGATGATGCCTTGCAGATGGACTGATAAGTATCTGTTAAGTTATATTATGTCCCTAATTGTTGCATGATATATATATTTTTTTTACTTTCCAATACAACTTAGCGCTGATTTATTTGAGCCCACCCTGACTCCCTGACCACCCTCCCCCCGCATAGTACCTAGAAGGTTAACTACCACACTCATCACAGACTCTTAGTAAGTTCAAGCCTAACATCTAGACAACTCTTTCAGAGAATAGAAACCTTATTTACACGGACCTTACTTTATTAAGGCATTAGTTAAGAGACTTACTGGTCCTTATAAAAACATACGGTCAACTTGAAATTCTCACTTACTATTACATTAAAAAATATCCACGGTAAATCTATATATTACTCTGCACCTTGACACTAGAGGTGGGCTCACTTTATTATTATTATTATTATTATTATTATTATAATCTTTACACTGCTTGCTTGACTAACATAATGTTTTATTTGAAATGTTTGAATATGTTACTACCACCCCTGGAAAAGAATCATTAAACCCTTTGGGGTATGTCCATCTTAGGGATAGGTAACTAAGAAATGTTTACTAAGTTATGTGTTGAAATGTTGACAATGTTTAAATTTGTTACTATCTTTAAGAACTTCCCATCCTACTATATCCACACCATCCTCAATAAGTACTAGATTACCTTAATGTACTTGTACCACTAGATCACACCTAACTTACACACTGAGTAAATAATGGTCACACCTTACACATAAGCTGAGAAGGCACATTTTTTCTCATTCATATGATATGCTCCACTCTACATCCTACCTAACAATTTAGAAGGTAGGTCTCACATACACATGGTAAAAACATCCTATAGTGGTGTGGTAGATGACTAAACGTTATCAGACTGTAGGTATATCCCAATCAGTATGTTGTTCTCTTAAGCCGATCTTTTTCATGAACGTTTGAAGCTTCTAACTATCTACCCCCTACATATTTGTAGCAGAGATTAGTTAACAATTACACAGTCCTATCTAGCTAAGCTTTAGCCCAATTTTAGGTACACTCTTACTCTACAATTTTGTCCTCCTATTTACGCAAACTAGTCCAAATTCCTTATACTTACACTCTTTACAATTTCACGCTTGCACCTTGAGCTTATCTCCTTCCTGTTCCTTACTAGGAACACTGTCCTATTTTACTCATGTGGTCTTAGACCATGCCACATACTTACAACTGGTGGGTGATTCCTTATGGCCATTTGCCTTTACTTACTCTCATAATAACTAAATCCATAACTATTGTTTTAAATCTTTCTTAATTGTGACTACTCTCCTGGCAACACATATCTGATAGGCACTTAGTGTCTTTCCTTAGATTGCAATTATCCCCCCCACATAAAGTGGTTTATCTTGACTATACCGCACTCCCTATAATCTTCCATACGACCTTTACCTCTGGTCGGGTTGGCTCCGAATACTCTATATTCTATAGATCCTTTCTAATATTTTATTCCTTCCTTCTTTTTTTTTTTGTTATCTCTCCCCTATCTTTGGTCCCTTTTCTTCGCTAACCTTGTTTTCTCTTTTATCTCATCCCTTACGGGTCAGGTTTCCATAAAACATTGCACTATCATTCACTTCCCATAATGTAAGAGGCCTTAACACTCCCAACAAAAGAAGTAGGCTCTTACGCTTTCTTCAACACACGAAATCTAAAGTAGCATTTCTTCAGGAGACCCATTGGGTGGAGGGCACCTCGGTCCCCCTCAAATTTAAACACTATCCAGTAGTTGAGACAGCATCCTTTACAAGCAAGTCCAGAGGGATAGCGATACTTATACACAAGAGTGTTTTATTCGAGAAGCTGGAAGTACATGAAAACCCACAAGGACGATTTCTAATCCTAAAATGTAAGCTTGAGGGCACTGTATACATGCTGGCATCTTATTATGGACCCAACACAGGTCAAATCAATCCCTTAGAAAGTTTCTACGTCTTTTGGACACTCATAAGAGTGGTAATCTATTACTCACTGGGGATTTTAATATGGTCATGGATACCCTCCTAGATAGACATTCCACCAAGAGCAGAGCCTACGAACCATCCTCACTGAAGGTCACAAGGCAATTTAATACTCTGATCACACACTATAACTTATATGATATTTGGCGATCATTACACCCTACTGCCAGAGACTATTCATACTTTTCTACAGTACATAACTTCTACTCACGCATTGACTACGTTTTTTGTGACCCCCAACTGCTAGACTCTATACAATCAGCCCAAATTCCAGATTGCAACTGGTCGGACCATTCACCCATGCAGATAACAATATGAATTCCTGCTTCCCCGAATACCAGACCTACCTGGCAGCTACCTGAATTTCTGTTTGCCGAAATCGACAATGTTAATGTAATACAAGAAGAAATCAAACAATTTATATCCATTAATGATAATGGGGCAGTAATTGATCATTACCTTTGGGGCTCTCTAAAGGCATATATTAGGGGTATATTCCTCAAACTAGCTTCCAAACACAAAAAAAAAACAAGGAGAAACACTCGCAGAACTACACATAAGACTTCGTACCTTAGCGCTCCAACACAAAAACACACTAGACCCTAACTCCCTGATACAACTAGAAGAAGTGAAAGCACAAATCACTAACATTCAAAATGCCAGGCTACAATGGCAGGTACAAAAATTCAAACAAATGTATTATGCTAAAGGAAATAAAGCTGACCATATGTTGAATATATACAGTAGTCCCTCACTGTAGCTCAAAGTTCCGGTAAATTTCCCAAGTCACTAAGATCTACCTATGGCCTTATATAACACTCACCCGCTCCTGGTCTTTCCTGTGGTTGGGTCAATCTTGTGGCAGCGGATCGTTCACCAGGATACTGTCCGTCCTCAGAACAGCCTGGGTCCCCGCATCAGTCACCTACTTTCAACCACTTCGTTTACTGACCTCTTCAGGGTGAGCGTTGTGTAGCAGCGCGTCCCATCCACGCTACCGGCTAAGCACTTCCGGGTAGTGACGCAAGCAGGGTAAATTTTTCCTCCTCCGGTCCAGGATACGCTGAGGCTTAGTGGGTGAAACGATTAGACAAAAATAGAACAAAGTCCCACAAGCCTTCTAAGCGTATATAACTTTATTGAAATTGGAGAAAATAAAAATGATAAAACAGAGCAGAAATCAATCCAGGACAGAAACACACAGGTCCTATGCGTTTCGGCAGAACATTGCCTTAGTCATGGACACTAATACTTAGTACATAGATCACCCTTTAAATACACCTGAGTGCACAGGTGTAGTATGCCTGGATTGGCCAATGGGACAGAAATAACAAAGTGACGTAATGGATGGGGGCAAGACTGACGATTAGAACAGAATAAATGAAAGGGATTTATAAAGCTCATAAACTTTATATTATATGTAAGCAACATATTATAGTTAGGAATAGGGGGGAATATTTTTTGGCTAGATAATGGCAATATTATGAACTTACAAGTGGAATGCAGCAAAATGATGTACAAGCATGGGAAAGCAAAATAAACAATGATCTAATCACAGAAGTAATAATTGAATTAATCAATTACATAGCTACACTGTGAACAGTCCTTATATTCCAAATTCAAGCATAATTCATAAATCGCTCATTCCTAGTTAGGAGCCTAGTGAGCATAATCAATTTTCACTAGCATATTCCTAACAACTAGATTCCCTATTGATCCTCAAAGAGCCTTTATTATGAGCGGGTATGGGCTAACTCATCTGTCTATATATATATATATATAGATAAAAAACAAATCCCGTAACTAATAGTACAGTGGAATATATCTCATATAAGTTATTTATGGTGGCACCAAAAATTAATGATGTCACCATCAATATTGAATCCATTGGGTCTTCTGGTATTCAGCTATCCCCTAGTCTAATACGTCAATCATCATTACCCAGAAGCAGTTGGTTGGAATATAAGGGGCATTACAGATGTCATTTTGGCAACTGTATAGCCTGTGGCCATACAAGATCTACAAATAACTTCCAGTCAGCAGTGACTCAAAGGGTCTATGACCTTAATTCATATACCAACTGCCGTTCGACCTATGTTATTTACATGGTGGATTGCACACAGTGCAATAAACAATACATAGGATGCACCTCTAGGGAGGCAAGAACCAGGATTAGGGAACATCTAAATAACATTGAGAATGGCTCTGAATGCTCAGACCTGGCCAGACATTTTATTTTTTTTCATGACAAAGTGGTCATGACATTTAAATGGCAGGTAATAGATCACATTCGTCCATCTATAAGAGGGGGAGATCGCTCAGCCAAATTACTTTACAAAGAGGCTTTCTGGATTTTCAAGCTGAATACCAGAAGACCCAATGGATTCAATATTGATGGTGACATCATTAATTTTTGGTGCCACCATAAATAACTTATATGAGATATATTCCACTGTACTATTAGTTACGGGATTTGTTTTTTATCTATATATATATATATAGACAGATGAGTTAGCCCATACCCGCTCATAATAAAGGCTCTTTGAGGATCAATAGGGAATCTAGTTGTTAGGAATATGCTAGTGTTTTAAATATATTTATGTACTTTAGTCAGGTTTTGGTATGATTACAACATACAAGCATCACTATTATTATCCAATTCTGATATAATTTTTTGAAAATTGACTATGCTCACTAGGCTCCTAACTAGGAATGAGCGATTTATGAATTATGCTTGAATTTGGAATATAAGGACTGTTCACAGTGTAGCTATGTAATTGATTAATTCAATTATTACTTATGTGATTAGATCATTGTTTATTTTGCTTTCCCATGCTTGTACATCATTTTGCTGCATCCCACCTGTAAGTTCATAATATTGCCATTATCTAGCCAAAAAATATTCCCCCCTATTCCTAACTATAATATGTTGCTTACATATAATATAAAGTTTATGAGCTTTATAAATCCCTTTAATTTATTCTGTTCTAATCGTCAGTCTTGCCCCCATCCATTACGTCACTTTGATATTTCTGTCCCATTGGCCAATCCAGGCATACTACACCTGTGCACTCAGGTGTATTTAAAGGGTGATCTATGTACTAAGTATTAGTGTCCATGACTAAGGCAATGTTCTGCCGAAACGCGTAGGACCTGTGTGTTTCTGTCCTGGATTGATTTCTGCTCTGTTTTATCATTTTTATTTTCTCCAATTTCAATAAAGTTATATACGCATAGAAGGCTTGTGGGACTTTGTTCTATTTTTGACCGTATGTTGGCCAATAAATTAAAACACAGAGCGGCAGATACTAGAATTCCATACCTAAAAACGCAAAACGGCCCGATTCGCCTTCCTGCAAATATTGGGAAAGCATTTGCTAAGTACTATCACGGCCTCTATAATCTGAAATATTCTCCTGATTGCATTACCCCTACATCTGAGAAAGTTAAGGCCTTTCTTGATCCGTTATCTCTTGCAACACTTACGGAGGAACATAGAATGTATATGGACGCTACCCTTTCAGAGCGAAAGATAAAACTAGCTATTAAATCATTAAAGCACCACAAGGCCCCAGGGCCAGATGTTTTCACATCTATTTTTTACAAATGATTATGTGCCCTCCTTGTCCCTATAGTTGAAAGAGTTTTCTCCTTAGCAGGTGAAAAAGGATCTCTCCCTCCCGAATTTTTAACAGCCACAATAGTAGCCATCTCTAAACCAGGTAAGTCATCTCTAAACCCTAATATATGTGAAAACTTTCGTCCCATATCCCTCTTGAATTTAGACACAAAGCTAATTGCTAAAGTGTTAGCTAATCGGCTCAACTGTATCCTTCCTTCCCTAGTCAACTGGGATCAGGTAGGATTCACGCCGGGCAGAGAGGGACCCGATAATACTCTGCAACTTTTAAACGTATTTCTAGAGGCCAAAAGACAGAACATAACATGCACCACTCTGGCCCTTGACGCGGAAAAAGCTTTCGACCACGTCAATTGGTTGTACCTTTTCGAAGTCCTGACCAAATTCGGCTTTCCGTTCCATTTTCTTACTCACTTAAAAGCCCTCTACACATCTCCCTCAGCATCGGTCAGAGGTTTAGGGTTTGCGTCCCCTTCCTTCCCAATTACTAACGGTACGAGGCAGGGGTGTCCCTTGTCCCCTTTGATATTCATGCTAGCAATAGAACCATTAGCTACGGCACTTCGTTCCATTGATGATATTAAAGGGGTAAACATAGCTGGATCCACACAGAAAGTCACTCTGTTTGCTGATGATCTCACGGTACTTTTAAGTGATCCTGCTCAATCTCTCCCAGTTCTATTTGATCTTCTCCAACATTTTGGAACAGTTAGCTACTACAAACTTAATGTGAATAAGACGGATGATTATGCACTCAATATTCCTGATAAAGAGTACCATATGCTTAAAAAGAGATACAGCTTCAACTGGTCAAAACAACATCTTAAACATCTAGGAGTTTTTCTTTCTGTGTGACATTTCGACTATTGTTGAATCTAATTTTTACCCCCCTCTGCTTCATTTCCAAAAAACTGTAAATTGTTGGGATGTTCCTAGTATCTCATGGTTAGGCAGGGTGGCAGCCTTTAAAATGTCCCTTTTACCCAAGCTTACATATTTGTTTCGAACATTACCAATCCCTATTCCCAAATCCCTTATAGGGAAATTCCAACTTCTTTGTAACAAATTTATATGGAAGAACAAACACCTGAGAGTGGCAACCAGAATTTTACAACAACCAATGTTAAGTGGGGGTACTGGTGCCCCTAATTTGGCATATTACCATGAAGCCTCTAGGTTGGCCCATATTCTTCCATGGAATTCTGAATCTTCAGATTGTATATGGTGGAAGCTTGAACAAGCTACCATACCTCGACCACTGGTATTGTCGAATCTGCTTTGGATTCGTAAGCACACCAGAGCCGCTTTTAACATCCAAAACTTTATTGTTCTGTCAGCTTTAAACTTCTGGGATAAAATTAGATCACTCCATCAAATAGCCCCCCATCCATCCCCAATTCACACGCTTTCAGGCCTATTATCTGCTCTTCAAGACTCACACCTCTCGATATGGCATTCCCAAGGAGCCTTCAGTATAAAAGACCTCTTCCCTGACAAGCAACTGTTGAGCCTAGATACCTTCCGCTCCACATTTCAGCCCTCACAACTATTATAGTTTGAATTCTGGAGGTTGAGAAGCTTATTACACTCATGGGGATTCACAGCCCTCCCTTTACGAGCTTCCACGATGGTGCACGGCGATAAAGATCCCTAAAGCATTATCTATATCTTACCAAGATGTCCTTAACCCTCCCATTTACTTCAAATCTACCTACATTATCATATGGGAAAGGGATCTCCAATTTCAAGCTTCCCAGGAAGAGTGGTCCAAAGCCATGATGGTGACTAAACAGGCTCTTCATTGCACTACGCTACTGGAATTATATCTTAAGATATGTATGCAGTGGCACATGACTCCATTGCGGCTTTTTAAAATATCCTCTGTGAACTCCCCGCTTTGCTGGAGAGGATGTGGGCAGGTGGGATTGTCGGCGCACATATGGTGGGAATGCCCTGCTTTACAAACTTTGTGGGCCATGCTCTCACTTAGATGTTCTCTGGTGGACCCAAACCTTTGGCGGGCCCCACAGAAAATACTGTTTCATCTCGGGGTGGGGGTCCCTCTTTAACCGGTGGGGCTCCTTAGCATTTATTTGCTGATGGCCATTAAGCTTATAATTGCGTGTAAGTGGAAACAAATCACTATCCCCGATTGGCATGACTTGGTCAACATCATGGATTATCTAGAAGTAATGGAAAGCCCCATATTCACCACAACCAAACATGGGAATTGCGGAAGAAAATTAGAACTCTCCCATCTTAAATAGTACGAATGAGTTAAGTAGACCTCTTATCTTTTCCAATCCCTTAACCCTGCTTCCTACCTTTCCCATCTTCCCCTTCTTCTTTTTTTTCTCCCTCTCTTCTTATTCTCCTCTCTTTATCTCTACTAGTGTTCGGGGCCCTTCCTCCTAGAGGGGTATGGTGGCAAAAGTTGATGATTATTGTGATACTGACATGTCTTTTATATATCTGAAACTTTTTTGTCATTTATTTTTTTAACCTCAATAAAAAAAAAAAAAAAAAAATTACATCTGTCCAAGCCTATCTTTGAGAAAGCACCAGATGACGTAATCACCACCAAACCGCTACTCTGTGAGTTTTCTGTTCACTTTTAATGTATTTCAATAAATAATGAATTTTACTTTTTACTAAGGCTAAACATGGTACCCTATTTCTATTTTATTATTATTATTATTATTATTATTATTTATTGATTTATAAAGCGCCAACAGATTCTGCAGCACTGTCCATGGGTACAAAAATAAAAGTACAGTACAATATAAAAGACACCAGACAAAGTTGAACAAACAAATACAGGGAGAATTCAGGGTCCTGTTCCCATGGGAACTTACAATCTAGAAGAGTAGGAGGGTGAGAAACATGAGGTGGGGACTGCAAAGGTGAGAATGATGTTAGTGTGGAGTTAGATGGGGGTAAAAATTAGGCAAGTGAAATTAATTTGTTACTGAGTTGGGTAATAAGCTTCCCTGAACAGAAAGGTCTTTAGGGAGCGTTTAAAGGAGGAAAGGTTAGGGGAGAGTCTGACAGCTCTAGGAAGTGCATTCCAGATGGTTGGTGCCGCACGAGAGAAGTCCTGTAGCCTAGCATGAGAGGAGGTGATGGTAGAAGATGCAAGGAGCAGGTCATTATTGGATCTTAGGGGGTGGGCTGGAGTGTATTTGTTGAGTGAGGACAGGTGGGGGGGGGGGGGGCTGCGTTGGTAAGGGCTTTGTAGGTCAGGATGAGAATTTTGAATTTAATTCTACTGTGGATGGGTAGCCAGTGAAGGGACTCGCAGAGAGGTGCAGCAGATACAGAGCGTTGGGAGAGGTGGATTAGCCTAGCAGAGGCATTTAGGATGGATTGAAGAGGGGAGAGGTGGGAGAGAGGGAGGCCAGTTAGTATGTTATTACAGTAGTCAAATTGTGAGATTACCAGGGAGTGGATTAGCTGTTTAGTAGTTTCAGCATTAAGAAACGGACAAATTTTAGAGAAATTCTACTTGTGACTTTCTGACCCTTGCTTGGAGTTATTACCTTTTCTCCTGCATTTCACTGGTGATTTTTACGGCAACTGAGGAAGCCATTACACCTGATGGATTTTGGCACGGAGGGACGCCGACTCCATGTTTACAAGGTATTGTTTTTTTCCTGCAATGTGGACCCTGCGCTGATAGGTGTATACTTTTCACATACACGTGTCTTTAGCAGCCTATGACAGCAGTATTTGCAACAATGTATTTCACTGCCACAAACATTGAAAACACTTCTGCCAGATGGCTAAATAAACGTGCATACTCCTGAGCTCACCTAAGGTTACTCTTTATCAAAGGATACCAAGAAAACTAAGCAACATTTTTAATAGAAGTAAATTGGAACATAATTTAAAAATTTCATGGACTCTAATCTAATTAATTTAATTTTAAGTTTAACTTTACTGTCCCTTTAAATTCTAAATCCCAATAACATGTTAATCTACATACTTATGCAATCTGTGCATACTCTAGAATTATTAGTTTATTTTTCCTCCAAAGTGTCTGTAAAGTGTTCAATCATATTTGAAACACTGCACTTACAACATTCTACACAGTGATTGCTTGATCACTGCAGGATCTCATTTACATCTGACTATAAATGACCACAGAAGAGAAAATAAGATAAACAGTCCTGAGGCTTTTTAATCGTTATTTTACAATACTGCCCATTGGACAGAATAACAAAGCAAATGTTGTCAATAATATTACAGTTTAAATACTTTTATAATATTTATTGTGTATGTGGGTACTTTGCAATACAGTTAATTGAATATACACTTAGCATTATATATTTATATATATGTGTGTGTTTGTGTGTGTGTGTGTGTGTGTGTGTGTGTGTTTTCCATGTCCCTTTAAATTAAAACTTTACTATCTTATTTTATTGTCCCTTTAAATTAAAACCTTACTTTTTTTCTACTTAAAGGGACACTGAATCCAATTTTTTTCTTTTGTGATTCAGATAGAGCATGCAATTTTAAGCAACTTTCTAATTTACTCCTATTATCAATTCAATTTTCTTTGTTCTCTTGCTATCTTTATTTGAAAAGAATGCATCTAAGCTTTTTTAATTGGTTCAGAACTCTGGACAGCACTTTTTTATCGGTGGATAAATTTATCCACCAATCAGCAAGGACAACCCAGGTTGTTCACAAAAAATGGGCCGGCATCTAAACCTAGATTCTTGCATTTCAAATAAAGATACCAAGAGAATAAAGAAAAATTGATAATAGGAGTAAATTAGAAAGTTGCTTAAAATCTCATGCTCTATCTGAATCACAAAAGAAAAAATTTGGGTTCAGTGTCCCTTAAATGGGATATGAAACCCAAATGTCTTCTTTCATGATTCAGATGGATCACGCAATATTAAGCAACTTTCTAATTTACTAATTTTGTCATTTTTTTCGTTCTCTTCTTATTTTTATTTTTGAAAAACAGGAGTGTGACTTTGGAGCTGGACCATATTTGGTTCAGCACCTGGGTAGCGCTTGCTAATTGGTGGCTAAATGTAGCCACCAATAAGCAAGCGCTACCCAGCGTTCTGAACAAAAAATGGGCAGGCTCCTAAGCTTTCATTCCTGCTTTGTCAAATAAAGATATCAATAGAACAAATAAAATTAATAATAGGAATAAATTTGAAAATTGCATGCTCTATATGAAACATGAAAGAAAAAAAATCGGGTTTCATATCCCTTTAATACAGTTAACACAGAGGTAATCTTTTAAGTATGCTCCACTGCTAACAATCTGATGTTATTAAGCAACAAACATTTCTAAAATTGAATTATAAATACATTTAACTCATTATAACTGATAATTTTCTGCTAAACATTTGATCAGCAGATATTTACATAAAAGGTGTTAAATATTGTAACAAAAACTCTATAGTTACAGTTTGTTGTTTGAAACCAACAAAGGTTGATGATACTATGGGGCCAATTTATTAAGGGCCGAATGTCCCTTAATGTACCTGTTTCCGCGCGACCGAAAACAGGAGTTAAGAAGCAATGGTCTTAAGACATATGGTAAATCAGCCCCCATGTGGCAACACTAAATCATCAACAGAATTATCTAATATTAAATAATTTACTTATTTTGAATAACAGAGAAAAATATATATTTTAGGTAACTGAAGTTAAATGGAAATTGTCACTAGGACGGTGGCAATAAATGATACTTACAAGAGCCTATTTGAGCTTTATAATACTGGAAATCAAAATAACAGTGTGGAGGCTTGGATACATTATTGTAGGAATAGAAAGAAGTGATATCCAAATTTCATTTTCTGTCCTGTGGATATATGGCCAAACACATTGTGCTATAATATAAATGATATGTAAAAGAAAAAAAGACAACATAATTCTAATTGCACTAAAATGAGCCTGAAGCTGAGGATTCCGGAATCCTGAGTCCTTGCTGGTCATATGTCTGGTGTGAGTCCAAAGGGATCTAATCAGGAGAGAAATAGCAAAACAAAATATGGGTAATGGTAAAACAGATCCTGCAAGGTTTGAGATTAAGTGACCATAAAATGTTTTTCTAATGTATTTTCCTTCCACACTTGTGTTACTGAAGGCAGTTGTAGAATTTATAATATGTATGGTGGTGTCAAACAATACAAAGGGAAGAAGGGAGATGATTGAAGCTGTCACTATTACTATATACAACCAGGGCAATATCCTGGATATGTTGAGTTTCATGTAGATGAATAACCTGTAGTTATAGCTGGTGATCTTCACACAGTAGAAAACACAGAGCAATGTGGCAAACCAGGTGCAGCAATAGGCTTGAAACATCACAATTATTCCAGAAGTGTCCAGAAGAGAGTTTGTTTGTCTTTTTCTAGGTACAAAAACATAGTAATAGAAATTGAAAATGGAAGTTACCAGATAAAAAAATCTGGAGAGCCCCAGACTTGTTACAATAATATCGATGGTTTGTAGCTTTTTAGACTGCAGCCACCAAATCCAATTCATTATCACAATAAATCCATTGAAAAAGAGCCCAATTAAGGTCATAAGTCCCAATACAGATGAGAGGTTTAGTAAGAAATACATGATGATTTAAAGGTAATTTGTTATCTGATCACTTCTCTGGTATAAGATATATTGTGTTACCTTCACTTGCGCTGGGCAACTGAATAAAAATGACAGAATGCCTATTTGATTATATGTCACGCTCACCTATGTAAATTGTTTCCTTAATATGCAAATCTAGAGTTATGGAAAATGTTTCATACAATTTGCCTGTTACCTGCTTGTTTATAGAGAACTTAATGTTTACTCAATTCTATATTATTTTATTATTAAACTGATTTAAGCTATGGATATTTATATTTTGCAGTTTCATTAATATGTTCATAATAACTAGTGGTAAATATAAACAGTCAGCCTACACGTGAAAAAAATAAGATTGAATTGAGACCTAATAGCTTGTAACTATTAAATTTGCAATTTAATTTAATCACAACTGCCAGTGCCTAACACAGAACTACAATCACAGCACATGGCATCTAATATAGTTTTATTTTTCTTAAGAGTATAATTGTTAAAGGGACAGTCTACACCAGAATTTTTATTGTTTAAAAAGATAGATAATCCATTTATTACTAGTGATATCGCAAACAGTTCACCGGAGAACAGTTCCCGGCGATCATAGCTTGTGCGCGTTCTCCATGGTGGACAAACATATCCGATGTTCGATCCGCCCCCTATTCGTCATCATTGAGTAAACTTTGACCCTGTATCTCACAGTCTGCAGACACATTACAGTCAATCAGCAGCAGACACTCCCTCCCAGGCCCTCCCAGCTCCTGGGCAGCAGCCATTTTAGATTCATTCTGATCCTGCATTCGTAGTGAGAGGAGGGATAGTGCTGCTGCTGATTTTATAGGGAAATTGATAGCTAGTCTAGTTTATTCAGTGTCCACTACAGCCCTGAATGACTCATCTGATCTCTGCTGTAAGGACAGTACCTCAAAAAGCCCTTTTTAGGGCTACATCAGTCGTTTTTTTTCTTTGTAATCTAATAGTAGTTGCCTGCCTGGCACTGCCAGCCTGTGTGTCAGGCTCACAGCATATACTGTGCCTGATTGCTCAGTACCACCACTCATATCTGGTGTAACATTAGTGTAAATTTAAAAAAAAAAAACCTTTTACATCAGTCTGCTAGTGTAATCTAATTGCAGTTGCCTGCCAGCGTGTGTGCCAGGCCCATTTGCCAAATAGTGGCACCAATCATATTTGTTATAACAGTAGTGTAAATATTTAAAAAAAAAACTTTTTGGACTGTGAGACATCAGTCTGCTAGTGTAATCTTATTGCATTTCCCCGCCTGGCAGCGTGTGTGCCAGGCCCACTTGCCAAGTTAGTAGCACCACTCATATTTTTTGTAACAGTAGTGTAAATATTTAAAAAAAAAAAAAACTTTTTTGACTGTGAGACATCAGTCTGCTAGTGTAATCTAATTGCAGTAGCCTGCCTGCCAGCGTGTGTGCTAGGCCCACTTGCCAAGTTAGTGGCACCACTCATATTTGTTGTAACAGTAGTGTAAATATTTAAAAAAAAACTTTTTTGACTGTGAAACATCAGTCTGCTAGTGTAATCTAATTGCAATAGCCTGCATGCCAGCGTGTGTGCCAGGCCCACTTGCCAACTAGTGCCACCAATCATATTAGTTATAACAGTAGTGTAAATATTTAAAATAAAAACTTTTTTGACTGTGAAACCTTAGTCTGCTAGTGTAATCTTATTGCAGTTGCCTGCCTGCCAGCGTGTGTGCCAGGCCCACTTGCCAAGTTAGTGGCACCACTCATATTTGTTGTAACAGTAAAAAGTTCCAGCACGGAACAAAACGTACGTCGAGTGAGGGGGCATTAACATTGCTCTTAACAGTTTTACTTCTACATATCCAGTGAGGCCGCAATTGTTGTCTATTTCTTACGTTTGGATTACACCTAGCGGGCTGAGGATTCTATGTATTATGTGGTTAATATGCCATTGTATGGTCTAGCATAATTTTTCCCTGTGTGAAAGAGACGTATCGCTCTATTGGGAGAAGGATTCCTACAACCAGCACAAACTAACCAATAGCGGAGAAGTGACTTACGGAAGTTGCCACCGGATTGGTCAGAATTCAACACACCCACAGACAGCCGTGTTACTGACGTCACACGCAACGCTATCGAAGTGGAAGGAAAGGAGAACTCATTGTATGTATTATGTGGTTAATATGCCATTGTATGGTCTAGCATAATTTTTCCCTGTGTGAAAGAGACATATCGCTCTATTGGGAGAAGGATTCCTACAACCAGCACAAACTAACCAATAGCGGAGAAGTGACTTACGGAAGTTGCCACCGGATTGGTCAGAATTCAACACACCCACAGACAGCCGTGTTACTGACATCACACGCAACGCTATCGAAGTGGAAGGAAAGGAGAACTCATTGGGTGATATTATACATCGTTTGTTAAATTCTTTTAAATTGTGAGTGTGTTTCTTATGTGAGATATATGTTATTTATGTAATAAATTTGTACAGACTGTCTGCACTTAGATGCATTTGGGCGCTCTTTTTTCTTTATTTTTTTATTAGATTATTGTAACAGTAGTGTAAATATTTTTTAAATTTTTTTTTTACTGAAACATCAGTCTGCTAGTGTAATCTAATTGCAGTTGCCTGCCTGCCAGCGTGTGTGCCAGGCCCACTTGCCAACTAGTGCCACCAATCATATTTGTTATAACAGTAGTTTAAATATTTTTTTTAAAAAAAAACTTTTTTGACTGTGAGACATCAGTCTGCTAGTGTAATCTAATTGCAGTAGCCTGCCTGCCAGCGTGTGTGCCAGACCCACTTGCCAAGTTAGTGGCACCACTCATATTTGTTGTAACAGTAGTGTAAATATTTTAAAAAAAACTTTTTTGACTGTGAAACAGTCTGCTAGGGTAATCTAATTGCAGTTGCCTGCCTGCCAGCGTGTGTGCCAGGCCCACTTGCCAACTAGTGTCACCAATCATATTTGTTATAACAGTAGTGTAAATATTTAAAATAAAACTGTTTTGACTGTGAAACATCAGTCTGCTAGTTTAATCTAATTGCAGTTGCCTGCCTGCCAGCGTGTGTGCCAGGCCCACTTGCCAACTAGTGCCACCAATCGTATTTGTTATAACAGTAGTGTAAATATTTAAAATAAAACTTTTTTGACTGTGAAACATCAGTCTGCTAGTGTAATCTAATTGCAGTAGCCTGCCTGCCAGCGTGTGTGCCAGGCCCACTTGCCAACTAGTGCCACCAATAATATTTGTTATAACAGTAGTGTAAATATTTAAAATAAAACTTTTTTTACTGTGAAACATCAGTCTGCTAGTTTAATCTAATTGCAGTTGCCTGCCTGCCAGCGTGTGTGCCAGGCCCACTTGCCAACTAGTGCCACCAATCGTATTTGTTATAACAGTAGTGTAAATATTTAAAATAAAAACTTTTTTGACTGTGAAACATCAGTCTGCTATTGTAATCTAATTACAGTAGCCTGTCTGCCAGCATGTGTGCCAGGCCCACTTGACAACTAGTGCCACCAATCATATTTGTTATAACAGTAGTCTAAATATTTAAAATAAAAACCTTTTTTGACTGTGAAACATAAGTCTGCTAGTGTAATCTAATTGCAGTAGCCTGCCTGCCAGCGTGTGTGCCAGGCCCACTTGCCAACTAGTGCCACCACTCATATTTGTTACAACAGTAGTGTATATATTTAAAAAAAAAACTTTTTTGACTGTGAAACATCAGTCTGCTAGTGTAATCTAATTGCTTTAGCCTGCCTGCCAGCGTGTGTGCCAGGCCCACTTGCCAAGTTAGTGGCACCACTCATATTTGTTGTAACAGTAGTGTAAATATTTAAAAAAAAACTTTTTTGACTGTGAAACAGTCTGCTAGGGTAATCTAATTGCAGTTGCCTGCTTGCCAGCGTGTGTGCCAGGCCCACTTGCCAACTAGTGCCACCAATCATATTTGTTATAACAAGAGTGTAAATATTTAAAATAAAACTTTTTTGACTGTGAAACATCAGTCTGCTAGTTTAATCTAATTGCAGTAGCCTGCCTGCCAGCGTGTGTGCCAGGCCCACTTGCCAACTAGTGCCACAAATCATATTTATTATAACAGTAGTGTAAATATTTAAAAAAAAATGTTTTGACTGTGAGACATTAGTCTGCTAGTGTAATCTTATGGCAGTTGCCTGCCTGCCAGCGTGTGTGCCAGGCCCACTTGCCAAGTTAGTGGCACCACTCATATTTGTTGTTATTTGTTGTAACAGTAGTGTAAATATTTTTTAAAAAAACTTTTTTGACTCTGAAACATCAGTCTGCTAGTGTAATCTAATTGCAGTCACCTGCCTGCCAGCGTGTGTGCCAGGCCCACTTGCCAACTAGTTCCACCAATCATATTTGTTATAACAGTAGTGTAAATATTTAAAATAAAAACTTTTGTTGACTGTGAAACATTAGTCTGCTTGTGTAATCTAATTGCAGTAGTCTGCCTGCCAGCGTGTGTGCCAGGTCCACTTGCCAACTAGTGCCACCAATCATATTTGTTATAACAGTAGTGTAAATATTTGTAAAAAAAATTTTTGACTGTGAAACATCAGTCTGCTAGTGTAATCTAATTGCAGTTTCCTGCCTGCCAGCGTGCGTGCCAGGACCACTTGCCAACTATTGCCACCAATCATATTTGTTATAACAGTAGTGTAAATATTTAAAATAAAAACTTTTTTGACTGTGAAAGATCAGTCTGCTAGTGTAATCTAATTGCAGTAGCCTGCCTGCCTGCCAGCGTGTGTGCCAGGCCCACTTGCCAACTAGTACCACCAATAATATTCTTTTATAACAGTAGTGTAAATATTTTTAAAAAAACTTTTTTGAATTTGAAACATCAGTCTGCTAGTGTAATCTTATTGCTGTTGCCTGCCTGCCTGCCAGCGTGTGTGTGTGCCAGGCCCACTTGTCAAGTTAGTGTCACCACTCATATTTGTTGTAACAGTAGTGTAAATATTTAAAAAAAAAACTTTTTTGACTGTGAAACATCAGTCTGCTAGTGTAATCTAATTGCAGTTGCCTGCCTGCCAGGGTGTGTCCCAGGCCCACTTGCCAACTAGTGCCACCAATCGTATTTGTTATAACAGTAGTGTAAATATTAAAAAAAAAAACTTTTTTGACTGTGAGACATCAGTCTGCTAGTGTAATCTTATTGCAGTTGTCATTGTATGGTCTAGCATAATTTTTAATTGTGTGAAAGAGACGTATCGCTCTATTGGGAGAAGGATTCCTACAACCAGCACAAACTAACCAATAGCGGAGAAGTGACTTACGGAAGTTGCCACCGGATTGGTCAGAATTCAACACACCCACAGACAGCCATGTTACTCACGTCACACGCAACGCTATCGAAGTGGAAGGAAAGGAGAACTCATTGTATGTATTATGTGGTTAATATGCCATTGTATGGTCTAGCATAATTTTTCCCTGTGTGAAAGAGACGTATCGCTCTATTGGGAGAAGGATTCCTACAACCAGCACAAACTAACCAATAGCGGAGAAGTGACTTACGGAAGTTGCCACCGGATTGGTCAGAATTCAACACACCCACAGACAGCCGTGTTACTGACGTCACACGCAACGCTATCGAAGTGGAAGGAAAGGAGAACTCATTGGGTGATATTATACATCGTTTGTTAAATTCTTTTAAATTGTGAGTGTGTTTCTTATGTGAGATATATGTTATTTATGTAATAAATTTGTACAGACTGTCTGCACTTAGATGCATTTGGGCGCTCTTTTTTCTTTATTTTTTTATTAGATTATTGTAACAGTAGTGTAAATATTTTTTACATTTTTTTTTTACTGAAACATCAGTCTGCTAGTGTAATCTAATTGCAGTTGCCTGCCTGCCAGCGTGTGTGCCAGGCCCACTTGCCAACTAGTGCCACCAATCATATTTGTTATAACAGTAGTTTAAATATTTTTTTTAAAAAAAAACTTTTTTGACTGTGAGACATCAGTCTGCTAGTGTAATCTAATTGCAGTAGCCTGCCTGCCAGCGTGTGTGCCAGACCCACTTGCCAAGTTAGTGGCACCACTCATATTTGTTGTAACAGTAGTGTAAATATTTTAAAAAAAACTTTTTTGACTGTGAAACAGTCTGCTAGGGTAATCTAATTGCAGTTGCCTGCCTGCCAGCGTGTGTGCCAGGCCCACTTGCCAACTAGTGTCACCAATCATATTTGTTATAACAGTAGTGTAAATATTTAAAATAAAACTGTTTTGACTGTGAAACATCAGTCTGCTAGTTTAATCTAATTGCAGTTGCCTGCCTGCCAGCGTGTGTGCCAGGCCCACTTGCCAACTAGTGCCACCAATCGTATTTGTTATAACAGTAGTGTAAATATTTAAAATAAAACTTTTTTGACTGTGAAACATCAGTCTGCTAGTGTAATCTAATTGCAGTAGCCTGCCTGCCAGCGTGTGTGCCAGGCCCACTTGCCAACTAGTGCCACCAATAATATTTGTTATAACAGTAGTGTAAATATTTAAAATAAAACTTTTTTTACTGTGAAACATCAGTCTGCTAGTTTAATCTAATTGCAGTTGCCTGCCTGCCAGCGTGTGTGCCAGGCCCACTTGCCAACTAGTGCCACCAATCGTATTTGTTATAACAGTAGTGTAAATATTTAAAATAAAAACTTTTTTGACTGTGAAACATCAGTCTGCTATTGTAATCTAATTACAGTAGCCTGTCTGCCAGCATGTGTGCCAGGCCCACTTGACAACTAGTGCCACCAATCATATTTGTTATAACAGTAGTCTAAATATTTAAAATAAAAACCTTTTTTGACTGTGAAACATAAGTCTGCTAGTGTAATCTAATTGCAGTAGCCTGCCTGCCAGCGTGTGTGCCAGGCCCACTTGCCAACTAGTGCCACCACTCATATTTGTTGCAACAGTAGTGTATATATTTTAAAAAAAAACTTTTTTGACTGTGAAACATCAGTCTGCTAGTGTAATCTAATTGCTTTAGCCTGCCTGCCAGCGTGTGTGCCAGGCCCACTTGCCAAGTTAGTGGCACCACTCATATTTGTTGTAACAGTAGTGTAAATATTTAAAAAAAAACTTTTTTGACTGTGAAACAGTCTGCTAGGGTAATCTAATTGCAGTTGCCTGCCTGCCAGCGTGTGTGCCAGGCCCACTTGCCAACTAGTGCCACCAATCATATTTGTTATAACAAGAGTGTAAATATTTAAAATAAAACTTTTTTGACTGTGAAACATCAGTCTGCTAGTTTAATCTAATTGCAGTAGCCTGCCTGCCAGCGTGTGTGCCAGGCCCACTTGCCAACTAGTGCCACAAATCATATTTATTATAACAGTAGTGTAAATATTTAAAAAAAAAATGTTTTGACTGTGAGACATTAGTCTGCTAGTGTAATCTTATGGCAGTTGCCTGCCTGCCAGCGTGTGTGCCAGGCCCACTTGCCAAGTTAGTGGCACCACTCATATTTGTTGTTATTTGTTGTAACAGTAGTGTAAATATTTTTAAAAAAAACTTTTTTGACTCTGAAACATCAGTCTGCTAGTGTAATCTAATTGCAGTCGCCTGCCTGCCAGCGTGTGTGCCAGGCCCACTTGCCAACTAGTTCCACCAATCATATTTGTTATAACAGTAGTGTAAATATTTAAAATAAAAACTTTTGTTGACTGTGAAACATTAGTCTGCTTGTGTAATCTAATTGCAGTAGTCTGCCTGCCAGCGTGTGTGCCAGGTCCACTTGCCAACTAGTGCCACCAATCATATTTGTTATAACAGTAGTGTAAATATTTGTAAAAAAAAATTTTGACTGTGAAACATCAGTCTGCTAGTGTAATCTAATTGCAGTTTCCTGCCTGCCAGCGTGCGTGCCAGGACCACTTGCCAACTATTGCCACCAATCATATTTGTTATAACAGTAGTGTAAATATTTAAAATAAAAACTTTTTTGACTGTGAAAGATCAGTCTGCTAGTGTAATCTAATTGCAGTAGCCTGCCTGCCTGCCAGCGTGTGTGCCAGGCCCACTTGCCAACTAGTACCACCAATAATATTCTTTTATAACAGTAGTGTAAATATTTTTAAAAAAACTTTTTTGAATTTGAAACATCAGTCTGCTAGTGTAATCTTATTGCTGTTGCCTGCCTGCCTGCCAGCGTGTGTGTGTGCCAGGCCCACTTGTCAAGTTAGTGTCACCACTCATATTTGTTGTAACAGTAGTGTAAATATTTAAAAAAAAAACTTTTTTGACTGTGAAACATCAGTCTGCTAGTGTAATCTAATTGCAGTTGCCTGCCTGCCAGGGTGTGTCCCAGGCCCACTTGCCAACTAGTGCCACCAATCGTATTTGTTATAACAGTAGTGTAAATATTAAAAAAAAAAACTTTTTTGACTGTGAGACATCAGTCTGCTAGTGTAATCTTATTGCAGTTGTCATTGTATGGTCTAGCATAATTTTTAATTGTGTGAAAGAGACGTATCGCTCTATTGGGAGAAGGATTCCTACAACCAGCACAAACTAACCAATAGCGGAGAAGTGACTTACGGAAGTTGCCACCGGATTGGTCAGAATTCAACACACCCACAGACAGCCATGTTACTCACGTCACACGCAACGCTATCGAAGTGGAAGGAAAGGAGAACTCATTGGGTGATATTATACATCGTTTGTTAAATTCTTTTAAATTGTGTGTTTCTTATGTGAGATATATGTTATTTATGTAATAAATTTGTACAGACTGTCTGCACTTAGATGCATTTGGGCGCTCTTTTTTCTTTATTTTTTTCTTAGATTATTGTAACAGTAGTGTAAATATTTTTTTTTTAATTTTTTGACTGAAACATCAGTCTGCTAGTGTAATCTAATTGCAGTTGCCTGCCTGCCAGCGAGTGTGCCAAGCCCACTTGCCAACTAGTGCCACCAATCATATTTGTTATAACAGTAGTTTAAATATTTTTAAAAAAAAACTTTTTTGACTGTGAGACATCAGGCTGCTAGTGTAATCTAATTGCAGTAGCCTGCCTGCCAGCATGTGTGCCAGACCCACTTGCCAAAGTAGTGGCACCACTCATATTTGTTGTAACAGTAGTGTAAATATTTTAAAAAAAACTTTTTTGACTGTGAAACAGTCTGCTAGGGTAATCTAATTGCAGTTGCCTGCCTGCCAGCGTGTGTGCCAGGCCCACTTGCCAACTAGTGCCACCAATCATATTTGTTATAACAGTAGTGTAAATATTTAAAATAAAACTTTTTTGACTGTAAAACATCAGTCTGCTAGTTTAATTTAATTGCAGTTGCCTGCATGCCTGAAAGCGTGTGTGCCAGGCCCACTTGCCAACTAGTGCCACCAATCGTATTTGTTATAACAGTAGTGTAAATATTTAAAATAAAAACTTTTTTGACTGTGAAACATCAGTCTGCTATTGTAATCTAATTGCAGTAGCCTGTCTGCCAGCGTGTGTGCCAGGCCCACTTGCCAACTAGTGCCACCAATCATATGTGTTATAACAGTAGTGTAAATATTTAAAATAAAAACCTTTTTTGACTGTGAAACATCAGTCTGCTAGTGTAATCTAATTGCAGTAGCCTGCCTGCCAGCGTGTGTGCCAGGCCCACTTGCCAACTAGTGCCACCACTCATATTTGTTACAACAGTAGTGTAAATATTTAAAAAAAAAACTTTTTGACTGTGAAACATCAGTCTGCTAGTGTAATCTAATTGCAGTCGCCTGCCTGCCAGCGTGTGTGCCAGGCCCACTTGCCAAGTTAGTGGCACCACTCATATTTGTTGTAACAGTAGTGTAAATATTTTTAAAAAAACTTTTTTGACTGTGAAACAGTCTGCTAGGGTAATCTAATTGGAGTTGCCTGCCTGCCAGCATGTGTGCCAGGCCCACTTGCCAACTAGTGCCACCAATCATATTTGTTATAACAGTAGTGTAAATATTTAAAATAAAACTTTTTTGACTGTGAAACATCAGTCTGCTAGTGTAATCTAATTTCAGTAGCCAGTCTGCCAGCGTGTATGCCAGTCCCACTTGCCAACTAGTGCCACAAATCATATTTGTTATAACAGTAGTGTAAATATTTAAAAAAAAAAACTTTTTGACTGTGAGACATTAGTCTGCTAGTGTAATCTTATGGCAGTTGCCTGCCTGCCAGCGTGTGTGCCAGGCCCACTTGCCAAGTTAGTGGCACCACTCATATTTGTTGTTATTTGTTGTAACAGTAGTGTAAATATTTTTTTTAAAAAAACTTTTTTGACTGTGAAACATCAGTCTGCTAGTGTAATCTAATTGCAGTCGCCTGCCTGCCAGAGTGTGTGCCAGGCCCACTTGCAAACTAGTTCCACCAATCATATTTGTTATAACAGTAGTGTAAATATTTAAAATAAAAACGTTTTTGACTGTGAAACATCAGTCTGCTAGTGTAATCTAATGCAGTAGCCTGCCTGCCAGCATGTGTGCCAGGCCCACTTGCCAACTAGTGCCACCAATCATATTTGTTATAACAGTAGTGTAAATATTTGTAAAAAAAAAAATTTTGACTGTGAAACATCAGTCTGCTAGTGTAATCTAATTGCAGTTTCCTGCCTGCCAGCGTGTGTGCCAGGCCCACTTGCCAATTATTGCCACCAATCATATTTGTTATAACAGCAGTGTAAATATTTAAAATAAAACTTTTTTGACTGTGAAAGATCAGTCTGCTTGTGTAATCTAATTGCAGTAGCCTGCCTGCCTGCCTGCCAGCGTGTGTGCCAGGCCCATTTGCCAACTAGTGCCACCAATCATATTCTTTTATAACAGTAGTGTAAATATTTTTTAAAAAAACTTTTTTGACTGTGAAACATCAGTCTGCTAGTGTAATCTTATTGCCGTTGCCTGCCTGCCAGCTTGTGTGTGTGCCAGGCCCACTTGCCAAGTTAGTGTCACCACTCATATTTGTTGTAACAGTAGTGTAAATATTTTTAAAAAAAACTTTTTTGACTGTGAAACATCAGTCTGCTAGTGTTATCTAATTGCAGTCGCCTGCCTGCCAGCGTGTGTCCCGGGCCCACTTTCCAACTAGTGCCACCAATCATATTTGTTATAACAGTAGTGTAAATATTAAAAAAAAAACTTTTTTGACTGTGAGACATCAGTCTGCTAGTATAATTTAATTGCAGTAGCCAGCCTGCCAGCGCGTGTGCCAGGCCCACTTGCCAACTAGTGCCACCAATCATATTTGTTATAACAGTAGTGTAAATATTTAAAATAAAAACCTTTTTTGACTGTGAAACATCAGTCTGCTAGTGTAATCTAATTGCAGTAGCCTGCCTGCCAGCGTGTGTGCCAGTCCCACTTGCCAACCAGTGCCACCGCCCACCAATCATAGTTTTTATAACAGTAGTGTAAATATTTAAAAAAATAACTTTTTTGACTGTGAAACATCAGTCTGCTAGTGTAATCTAATTGCAGTCGCCTGCCTGCCAGCGTGTGTCCCAGGCCCACTTTCCAACTAGTGCCACCAATCGTATTTGTTATAACAGTAGTGTAAATATTAAAAAAAACTTTTTTGACTGTGAGACATCAGTCTGCTAGTGTAATCTTATTGCAGTTGCCTGCCTGCCAGCGTGTGTGCCAGGCCCACTGGCCAAGTTAGTTGCACCACTCATATTTGTTGTAACAGTAGTGTAAATATTTAAAAAAAAAACTTTTTTTACTGTGAAACATCAGTCTGCTAGTTTAATCTAATTGCAGTTGCCTTCCTGCCAGCATGTGTGCCAGGCCCACTTGCCAACTAGTGCCACCAATCGTATTTGTTATAACAGTAGTGTAAATATTTAAAATAAAAACTTTATTGACTGTGAAACATCAGTCTGCTATTGTAATCTAATTGCAGTAGCCTATCTGCAAGCGTGTGTGCCAGGCCCACTTGCCAACTAGTGCCACCAATCATATTTGTTATAACAGTAGTGTAAATATTTAAAAAAAAAACTTTTTTGACTGTGAAACATCAGTCTGCTAGTGTAATTTAATTGCAGTAGCCTGCCTGCCAGTATGTGTTCCAAGCCCACTTGCCAACTAGTGCCACCAACCATATTTGTTATAACAGTAGTGTAAATATTTAAAATAAAAACTTTTTTGACTGTGAAACATCAGTCTGCTTTTTTGTGTCAGGCTCACAGCGTATACTGTGCCCACTTGCCCAGTGCCACCACTCATATCTTGTTTAATAGTAGTGTAAGTGTACATTTAAAAAAAAAAAAACACTTTTTGGATTGTGAAACATCAGTCTGCTTTTTTTGTCAGGCTCACAGCATATACTGTGCCCGCTTGCCCAGTGCCACCACTCATACCTTGTTTAATAGTAGTGTAAGTTTACATTTAAAAAAAATAAACTTTTTGGATTGTGAAACATCAGTCTGCTTTTTTGTGTCAGGTTCACAGCGTATACTGTGCCCACTTGCCCAGTGCCACCACTCATATCTTGTTTAATAGTAGTGTAAGTGTACATTTAGGCAGAGGCAGGCCCCCCCGCAGGTGCCGTCGTGGTCATGGTTAGTGATGTCCCGAACTGTTCGCCCGCGAACAGTTCACAGCGAACATAGGTTGTTCGCGTTCGCGTTTGTGGGAGAACACATGGCGATGTTCGATCCGCCCCTATGTGTCATCATTGTGGAAACTTTGACCCTTTATGTCACAGCCGCCTGACACATTAGAGCCAATCAACATCAGACACTCCATCACAGACACTCCCAGCTACTCGGAATCCGCCATTTTAGACTCATAACGACCTTGCTTTTTTAATGAGAGGACGTGTTGTGTTTTTGCTTCTGACATTAATAGGAAAAACATAGCTAGGCTAGTGTATTTACAGTCCAGAAGGACTCCACTAATCTCTGCTGCAAGCACAGCACCCCAAAAAGCCCTTTTTAGGGCTATATTTCGTGCCGTTTTTTTTTTTTTTTTTTTTTTTTTTTATTAGCATTTGCCTGGCTTTCAGCTGTGTGTTTAAGGCTCACAGCATATGCTGTGACTACTGCCACCACTGATATCTCCCTAACAACATTAGTTTAAATTTAACTAACCCAAAAATATAATTATTTTTCTAGTGTAATTTTTTTTCATTTTCTATTAGGCCAGTGTCACACAGCATATACTCTGGTTCATTGCTCTGTGCCAGCCAGCAGCCAGCAGTGTTAATATCTGTTTATAACATTATTTTAAATTAAAAAATATATATATATATATATATATATTTTGCTAGTGTAATCTAATTACATTTACTATCATGCCTGTGTCTGTCAGGCTCACTCAGCATTAATATACCTCTTTTTTTTCAGTCTATTGGTTAATTGGTCTGTACCAGGCAGCCACCCAGCACTCATATCTATTTTTATTTCACCTTAATTTTAATATATAAAAAAAAAAGTTTAAATTTGTTTGCTAGTGTAATCTAATATAATTTTCTATCCGGCCTGTGTGTTTTGCTGACATAGAGAGCCTACTGTGTTTACTTGCTGCCCTCCCTAGTCTATGAGCCACAACTCATATGTGATTAACCTTTTTTTAATTTCCCCCCCAAAAAAATAATTTCAATCATTTTTCTAGTGTAATCTAATAGTATTTTCTATCAGGCGTGTGTGTATCCGACATACAGAGCCTACTGTTTTTAATAGCTGCCCTTCCAAGGCTATCAGCCACGACTCATATGTATGTGCTTAACCATTTTCTTAAAATTTCCAAAAAAAGTCTTTAAATAATTATGCTAGTGTAATCTAATTGTATTTTCTATCAGGCCTGTGTCTAACTGTCTATCTGACTTACACAGCATACTGTTGTTATAATTGCTGCCCTACGTAGCAGCCAGGCAGTGCGACCACTCATAGAGTCATATGTGCATTGTACTTATTAACATAATTTTAATATTAAAATCTAGAATTTTCAAAAATTTTGCTAGTGTAATGTAACTTAATTTTCTATCAGTCCTGTGTTTTTGTCACTTACACAGCATACTGTGTTAAATTGCTGCCCTACCTACCATCCACGACTCATATCTGCCAGCCTGTCTGCCAGGCCCAAGTAGCCAATTAGTGGCACCAATCACAATTCTTAACAGTAATAAAAAAAAAAACATAATTTTTTGGACTGCAAATATTCAGTCTCCTAGTGCCATTGAATTTCATTTACCTCCTGCCTGCCACTGCCAGCCTTTTGTGCCAGGCCGTCTAGCCAACTATTTACACCAATCATAATTGTTGTCACAGTCAGACAGTATAGTTATTAATTTAAATAAAAAAATTTTTTTAGTGTTGATCTTAATCCTCAGTTTGCTCGTGCCTTTGAATTGCACTTTTCTACAGCCTTCCAAGCCTGTGTGCCAGGCCTACTTAAAAAATATTTACACCAATCATATTTGTTGTGACAGTATTCTAATAATTAAAAATTAAAATTTTTGGTAATAGTTGCTGTGATTTGAATCCTCAATTTGCTGGTGCCATTGAATAGCACTTTCCTCCTGCCTTGCAGCCTGCTGTGAGCCAGGCCCACCTAGCCAATTGTTGTCAGCAATCATATTTCTGTTAACAGTATGGCAAAAATTGTCAATCATCACTGTTTAGACTGTCAGTAATCAGTCTCCTAGTGTCCTTGAATTGCATCTACCTCCTGCCTGCCATCCTTTTGTGCCAGGCCGTCTTGCCAACTATTTACACCAATCCTAATTTTTTGTCACAGTATAGTTACTAATTAAAATTAAAAAAATCTTGATTGCTGATGATCTTAACCTGAGTGTGCTCGTGCCTTTGAATTGCACTTTTCTACAGCCTTCCAAGCCTGTGTACCAGGCCTACTTAAAAAATATTTACACCAATCATATTTGTTGTGACAGTATTCTAATAATTAAAAATTAAAATTTTTGGTAATAGTTGCTGTGATTTGAATCCTCAGTTTGCTGGTGCCATTGAATAGCACTTTCCTCCTGCCTTGCAGCCTGCTGTGAGCCAGGCCCACCTAGCCAATTGTTGTCAGCAATCATATTTCTGTTAACAGTATTCCAAAAATTGTCAATCATCACTGTTTAGACTGTCAGTAATCAGTCTCCTAGTGTCCTTGAATTGCATCTACCTCCTGCCTGCCATCCTTTTGTGCTAGGCCATCTTGCCAACTATTTACACCAATCCTAATTTTTTGTCACAGTATAGTTACTAATTACAATTAAAAAAATCTATATTGTTGATGATCTTAACCCTCAGTTTGCTTGTGCCTTTGAATTGCACTTTTCTACAGCCTTCCAAGCCTGTGTGCCAGGCCTACTTAAAAATATTTACACCAATCATATTTGTTGTGACAGTATTCTAATAATTAAAAATTAAAATTTTTGGTAATAGTTGCTGTGATTTGAATCCTCAGTTTGCTGGTGCCATTGAATAGCAGTTTCCTCCTGCCTTGCAGCCTGCTGTGAGCCAGGCCCACCTAGCCAATTGTTGTCAGCAATCATATTTCTGTTAACAGTGTTGCAGAAATTGTCAATCATCACTGTTTAGACTGTCAGTAATCAGTCTCCTACTTTCCTTGAATTTCATCTACCTCCTGCCTGCCATCCTTTTGTGCCAGGCCGTCTTGCCAACTATTTACACCAATCCTAATTTTTTGTCACAGTATAGTTACTAATTACAATCAAAAAATCTTTATTGTTGATGATCTTAACCCTCAGTTTGCTTGTGCCTTTGAATTGCACTTTTCTACAGCCTTCCAAGCCTGTGTGCCAGGCCTACTTAAAAAATATTTACACCAATCATATTTGTTGTGACAGTATAATTAAAAATGAACATTTTTGGTAATAGTTGCTGTGATTTGAATCCTCAGTTTGCTGGTGCCATTGAATAGCACTTTCCTCCTGCCTTGCAGCCTGCTGTGAGCCATGCCCACCTAGCCAATTGTTGTCAGCAATCATATTTCTGTTAACAGTATTGCAAAAATTGTCAATCATCACTGTTTAGACTGTCAGTAATCAGTCTCCTAGTGTCCTTGAATTGCATCTACCTCCTGCCTGCCATCCTTTTGTGCCAGGCCGTCTTGCCAACTATTTACACCAATCCTAATTTTTTGTCACAGTATAGTTACTAATTAAAATTAAAAAAATCTTGATTGCTGATGATCTTAACCTGAGTGTGCTCGTGCCTTTGAATTGCACTTTTCTACAGCCTTCCAAGCCTGTGTACCAGGCCTACTTAAAAAATATTTACACCAATCATATTTGTTGTGACAGTATTCTAATAATTAAAAATTAAAATTTTTGGTAATAGTTGCTGTGATTTGAATCCTCAGTTTGCTGGTGCCATTGAATAGCACTTTCCTCCTGCCTTGCAGCCTGCTGTGAGCCAGGCCCACCTACAACAGAGTTAGCCATGGGTGTTAGTGCAAAACCGCTTGGCTTTTTTTTGGCTTTGTGTGCGGCTATTCATGCAGGCCATATAGAGCTGCCAACATTCGGTGTCGTATCAGCTATTAAACTAATAAGAACAGTACTACCAAAATACAGCCAATGAAGGGCCTTAGGAAGACTGAGCCAAGGTTGGATTGTAGTATTTGGTTAGGCTAATCATGATGGCCATGTAGACCACCACCACCAAGAGTCCTGGAAGTAACAGGGATGATGAGATGAAAGTGCTAAGAATAGTACTACTTAACAACAGAGTTACAACATGGGTGTTAATCCAAGACCGCTTGGATTTATTTTTGTATTGGGTGCGGCTAATCATGCAGGCCATATAGAGCTGCCACCATTCGGTGTTGTATCAGCTATAAAAATAATAAGAACTGTACTATCAAAATACAGACAATGAAGAGCCTATGAAGACTGAGCAAAGGTTGGTTTGTAGTATTTTGTTCGGCTAATCGTGATGGCCATGTAGACCGCCCGTAACAGGGATGAAAGTGCTAAAAATAGTACTAATTGAAACAACCGAGTTAGCCATGGGTGTTAGTCTAAGACCACTCGGCTTTTTTTGGGGTTTGGGTGCAGCTAATCATGAAGGCCAGATAGACCTGCCACCATTTGGTGTTGTAACAGGTATGAAAATGCAAAGAACAGTACTACTTAACACAACCTACTTACCATGGGTCCCAGAGCATATTTTTGGTTGTTATATTTTGTAAGGGTAATCATGCAGGCCATATAGACCTCCACCGATAGGGTGAGTATGAGTAACAGCTATTAAAATGCGAAGGACATTACTAATTAACACAACATAGTTACCATGGGTCGAAGACCAAGAGCAGATGTCTTATTATTATATTTTGTATGGGTAATCATCCAGGCCGTATAGACCTCACCAAATAGGGGGAGTTACAGAGATTAAAGTGCTAAGAATGGTAGTACTTAAAACACAACCTCGTTAAAATAGGTAGCAGACCACATGTCTTATTATTATAATTTTTCAGGGTAATCTGGCAGGCCATATAGAACTCCCACGATAGGGGGGTGGGGGAACAGGGATTAAAGTGCTAAGAAAAGTATTAATTGACACAAGCTAGTTGGGTCCAAGAACGCATGTTTGATTATTAGAATTTATTAGGGTAATTATATATCTAACAAATATATCTATTTCTCTTCTATCGATTCTATCTAACTATCAATCTATGTATATCTATCTATCCTATCTATCACTATCAATCTATCTTCTGTCCGGGATGTTTTGAGACAGCCACTTTGGGAATGTTAGTTGATTTAGACCCATTATGGCTTAAAAGCAGACTCTGCATCAACTATGTAATTTTCCATGGGAGTTTTGCCAGGGATCCCCCTCCAGCATGCAACAGTCCAGGTGTTAGGACCCTTGAAACAACTTTTCCATCACTATTGTGGCCAGAAAGAGTCCTTGTAGGTTTTAAAGTTTGCCTGCCTATTGAATTCAATGGCGGTTTGCGCGGTTCGCGCGTTCGCGAACAATACCGGAAGTTCGAGTCCACTGTTCCAGAAGAGAAAATTTTAGCTTCACGACATCACTAGTCGTGGTGCTGTTATTCCCTTTGGCCATAGAATAATGCCCAGTGTTAGGCCACGTACCATGAACACGAAAAGTTCCAATGAAATAGTTGACTTTATAACACAGGACACCCAATCTTCTACAGCTTCAGCTCATAACCTTGACACAGCATCTACCTCCAACTTAGCTTCGGGCACCTCTCAAGTGACCAGTGTCACTCGACCACCTGCCGCCACCACCAACACTAGCACCACAGCCGCTTCACTTGATCTGTCAGAGGAGTTATTGACACATCAGTTTGAAGAAATGAGTGATGCGCAACCATCATTGACAGAGGATGTAGATAACAGTGATATGTCTCAGTCAGGCAGCATTACAGACATGGGCGACGTACGGTGTGATGATGATGATGATGTTGTACCCGCTGCTGCTTCCTGTTTATTTGTCAGATACAAGTGAAGCGGTTGATGATGATGCATCCGTGGGTGCCCGCTAGAAGAGAAGAAGAGGGGGAAAGTTCAGATGGGGAGACAGAGAGGAGGAGGAGGAGACGAGTTGGAAGCAGGGGGAGGTCGTCGCAAGGAGATAGTGGCACAGTCAGACAGCATGCATCGGCACCCGGGGTCAGCCAGACAGCACACCAATCAACGCATGCTGTTGCCACCACCAGAATGTCGTCATCGCAGAGCTCAGCAGTGTGGCATTTTTTTGTGTGTCTGCCTCTGACAACAGCAATACCATTTGCAACCTGTGCCAAAAGAAACTGAGTCGTGGGAAGTCCAACAACCACTTAGGTACAACTGCTTTGCGAAGGCACATGATCTCACATCACAAACGACGATGGGATGAACACATGAGTAGAAGCAGCACACAAACTCAAAGCCGCCATTCTCCTCCTGCTCCCGCATCTTCAGCCACATCAACCACTGCTGTACTCCTTGCCCCCTCTCTACCATCCAACACTCAGTCTTTCTTCCATAGCAGTTCCTTGTCATCTGCCCACAGTCAGGTGTCTGTCAAAGACATGTTTGAGCGTAAGAAGCCAATGTCCCAAAGTCACCCCCTTGCCCAGCATCTGACAGCTGGCTTGTCTGAACTCTTAGCCCGTCAGCTTTTACCATACAAGCTGGTGGAGTCTGAGGCGTTCAAAAAATTTGTATCTATTAGGACACCGTAGTGGAAGGTACCCGGCCGAAATTTCATTTCACAAAAGGCAATCCCCAACCTGTACTCGATTGTATGAAAGGAAGTAATGGCATGTCTGGCACACAGCGTTGGGGCAAGGGTCCATCTGACCACTGATAGCTGGTCTGCAAAGCATGGTCAGGGCAGGTATATCACCTACACTGTGCATTGGGTAAACCTGCTGACGTCTGCCAAGCATGGAATGCGTGACTCTGCAGAGGAGTTGGTGACACCGCCACGACTTGCAGGCAGGCCTGCTGCTACCTCCTCTATTCCTCCTACTCCATCCTCTTCCATAACCTCTTCCTCAGCTGAGTCCTCTTCTGCTGCTGCGTCTTGCTCCACATCAACGGCACCCCCCCAGCTCCCCAGGTACTATTCAACATCCCGGATACGGCAGTGTCACGCCGTCTGGGGTTGACTTGCCTGAAAGCAGAGAGTCACACCGCACTAGCACTCCTGTCTGCCCTGAACGCACAGGTGGATCAGTGGCTGACTCCGCACCAACTGGAGATTGGCAAAGTTGTTTCTGACAATGGAAGTCATTTGGTGGTGGCATTGGAATTGGGCAAGTTGACACATGTGCCGTGCATGGCACATGTGTGTAATCTGATTGTACAATGCTTTGTGCATAAGTACCCAGGCTTACAGGACGTTCTGAAGCAGGTCAGGAAGGTGTGTAGCCATTTCAGGCGTTCCTACACGGCCATGGCACACTTGTCAGATATCCAGCGTCGAAACAACCTGCCAGTGAGGCGCTTGATTTGCGACAGCCCAACACGTTGGAATTCAACACTCCTAATGTTCGACCACCTGCTCCAACAAGAAAAAGCTGTTACCGAGTATTTGTATGACCGGGGTGCTAGGACAGCCTCTGGGGAGCTGGGGATTTTTTTGCCACGTTACTGGATGCTCATGCTCAATGCCTGTAGGCTCATGCGTCCTTTTGAGGAGGTGACAAGCCTAGTCAGTCGCACCGAAGGCACCATCAGCGACATCATACCATTTGTTTTCTTCCTGGAGCTTGCCCTGCGAAGAGTGCTGGATCAGGCCGTAGATGAGAGTGAAGAAGAAGACTTGTGGTCTCCATCACCACCAGAAACAGCCTTATCAGCATCGCTTGCTGGACCAGCAGCAACGCAGGAAGAGGATTGTGAGGAAGAGGAGTCAGAGGAGGAATGTGGCTTTGAGGAGGAGGAGGAAGACCAAGCACAACAGGCATCCCAGGGTGCTCGTTGTTGTCACCTATCTGGTACCCGTGGTGTTGTACGTGGCTGGGGGGAAGAAGATACCTTCAGTGACATCAGTGAGGACGAGGAACAGTACATGATTAGCTTGGCATCCAACCTTGTGCAAATGGGGTTTTTCATGCTGTTGTGCCTGTTGAGGGACCCTTGTATAAAAAAGCTTAAGGAGAACAACCTGTACTGGGTGTCCACGCTACTAGACCCCCGGTATAAGCATAAAGTAACTTGGATAGAGCAGTTCAAAAATAAATGAAAAACTATCGCCTAGATTTAGAGTTCTGCGTTAGCCGTCAAAACCAGCGTTAGGGGCTCCTAACGCTGGTTTTGGCCTACCGCTGGTATTTAGAGTCTTGTAGGTAAGGGTCTAACGCTCACTTTGCAGCTGCGAATTTTCCATACCGCAGATCCCCTTACGCCATTTGCGTATCCTATCTTTTCAATGGGATCTTTCTAACGCCGGTATTTAGAGTCTTGGCTGAAGTGAGCAGAACGACCAGACTCCAGCTGCAGAAAAAAGTCAGGAGTTAAGAGCTTTCTGGGCTAACGCCGGTTCATAAAGCTCTTAGCTACTGTACTCTAAAGTACACTAACACCCATAAACTACCTATGTACCCCTAAACCGAGGCCCCCCCACATCTCCCCCACTCTAATACATTTTTTTAATCCCTAATCTGCCGACCGCACACCGCCACAACCTACGTTATCCCTATGTACCCCTAATCTGCTGCTTCTAATAACGCGGACCCCTATATTATATTTATTAACCCCTAATCTGCCCCCCCCAACGTCGCCGCCACCTACCTACAATTATTAACCCCTAATCTGCCGACAGGACCTCACCGCTACTATAATAAAGTTATTAACCCCTAATCCGCCTCACTCCCGCCTCAATAACCCTATAATAAATAGTATTAACCCCTAATCTGCCCTCCCTAACACATCACCGACACCTAACTTCAAGTATTAACCCCTAATCTGCTGACCGGACCTCACCGCTACTCTAATAAATGTATTAACCCCTAATGCTAAGTCTAACCCTAACACCCCCCTAAGTTAAATATAATTTTTATCTAACTAAATAAATTAACTCTTATTAAATAAATTATTCCTATTTAAAGCTAAATACTTACCTGTAAAATAAACCCTAATATAGCTCCAATATAAATAATAATTATATTGTAGCTATTTTTGGATTAATATTTATTTTACAGGCAACTTTGTATTTATTTTAACCAGGTACAATAGCTATTAAATAGTTAATAACTATTTAATAGCTACCTAGTTAAAATAATTAAAAAATTACCTGTAGAATAAATCCTAACCTAAGTTACAATTAAACCTAACACTACACTAACAATAAATTAAATAAATAAAATACCTACAATTATCTACAATTAAAACAAACACTACACTATCAATAAATTAATTACATATAAATACCTACAAATAAATACAATTAAATAAACTAACTAAAGTACAAAAAAATAAAAAAAGAACTGTTACAAAAAATAAAAAAATAATTTACAAACATTAGAAAAATATTACAACAATTTTAAGCTAATTACACCTACTCTAAGCCCCCTAATAAAATAACAAAGCCCCCAAAATAAAAAATGCCCTACCCTATTCTAAAATACAAATAGAAAAGCTCTTTTACCTTACCAGCCCTTAAATGGACCTTTTGTGGGGCATGCCCCAAAGAATTCTGCTCTTTTGCCTGTAAAAAAAACATACAATACCCCCCCAACATTACAACCCACCACCCACATACCCCTAATTTAACCCAAACCCCCCTTAAATAAACCTAACACTAAGCCCCTGAAGATCTCCCTACCGTATCTTCACCACGCAGGGTATCACCGATCCGTCCAGAGGAGCCTCTGAAGTCTTCATCCAAGCCCAAGTGGGGGCTGAAGAAGTCCATCATCGGGCTGAAGAGGTCCATCATCAGGCTGAAGAGATCCATCATCCGGCTGAAGAGGACCATCATTGGGCTGAAGAGATCCATCATCCGGCTGAAGTCTTCTATCAAGCGGCATCTTCAATCTTCTTTCTTCCGGATCCATCTTCATCCCACCAACGTGGAACATCCATCCTGGCCGACGACTTCCCGACGAATGACGGTTCCTTTAAATGATGTCACCCAAGATGACGTCCCTCGAATTCTTCAGCCCGATGATGGACCTCTTCAGCCGGATGATGGATCTCTTCAGCCTGATGAAGGACCTCTTCAGCCCGATGATGGATCTCTTCAGCCCGATGATGGACCTCTTCAGCCCAATGATGGACTTCTTCAGCCCCCGCTTGGGCTTGGATGAAGACTTCGGAGGCTCCTTTGGACGGATCGGTGATACCCAGCGTGGTGAAGATAAGGTAGGGAGATCTTCAGGGGCTTAGTGTTAGGTTTATTTAAGGGGGTTTGGGTTAGATTAGGGGTATGTGGGTGGTGGGTTGCAATGTTGAGGGGGTATTGTATGTTTTTTTTTTACAGGCAAAAGAGCAGAATTCTTTGGGGCATGCACCGCAAAAGGTCCTTTTAAGGGCTGGTAAGGTAAAAGAGCTTTTCTATTTGTATTTTAGAATAGGGTAGGGCATTTTTTTATTTTGGGGGGCTTTGTTATTTTATTAGGGGGCTTAGAGTAGGTGTAATTAGCTTAAAATTGTTGTAATCTTTTTCTAATGTTTGTAAATTATTTTTTTATTTTTTGTAACTTAGTTCTTTTTTTATTTTTTGTACTTTAGTTAGTTTATTTAATTGTATTTAATTGCAGGTATTTTTATGTAATTAATTTATTGATAGTGTAGTGTTAGGTTTAATTGTAGATAATTGTAGGTATTTTATTTAATTAATTTATTGATAGTGTAGTGTTAGGTTTAATTGTAACTTAGGTTAGGATTTATTTTACAGGTAATTTTGTAATTATTTTAACTAGGTAGCTATTAAATAGTTATTAACTATTTAATAGCTATTGTACCTGGTTAAAATAAATGCAAAGTTACCTGTAAAATAAATATTAATCCTAAAATAGCTACAATATAATTATAATTTATATTGTAGCTATATTAGGATTTATTTTACAGGTAAGTATTTAGCTTTAAATAGGAATAATTTATTTAATAAGAGTTAATTTATTTAGTTAGATAAAAATTATATTTAACTTAGGGGGTGTTAGTGTTAGGGTTAGACAGCTTTAGGGGTTAATAACTTTATTATAGTAGCGGTGAGGTCCGGTCGGCAGATTAGGGGTTAATAAGTGTAGGTAGGTGGCGGCGACGTTGGGGGCGGCAGATTAGGGGTTAATAAATATAATATAGGGGTCGGCGGTGTTAGGGGCAGCAGATTAGGTGTACATAGGGATAATGTAGGTGGCGGCGGTGTACGGAGCGGCAGATTAGGGGTTAAAAAAAATATGCAGGGGTAAGCGATAGCGGGGGCGGCAGATTAGGGGTTAATAAGTGTAAGGTTAGGGGTGTTTAGACTCGGGGTTCATGTTAGGGTGTTAGGTGCAGACATAAGAAGTGTTTCCCCATAGGAAACAATGGGGCTGTGTTAGGAGCTGAACGCTGTTTTTTTGCAGGTGTTAGGTTTTTCCAGCTCAAACTGCCCCATTGTTTCCTATGGGGGAATTGTGCACGAGCACGTTTTTGAAGCTGACTGCGTCCGTTAGCACCGCTGGTATTGAGAGTTGCAGTGGTGGTAAATTATGCTCTACGCTCCCTTTTTGGAGCCTAACGCAGCCCTTCTGTGAACTCTAAATACCAGCGGTATTTAAAAGGTACGGGAGAAAAAAAGCACGCGTAGCTAACGTACCCCTTTGGCCGCAGAACTCTAAATCTAGCGGTATGCTTTACACAGCGTATAAGGGTGATGTCACAGCAGCACATTGGGAATCTAACAGGGGAAGAGATGAAATTAATACTCCTCCTCCCACGACCACGCCGGCAAGGACAGCACGCTTTCCAGACGTGTTGTTGATGGAGGACATGCGGACCTTTTTAACTCCTATGCATCGCCATAGCCCTTCGGGATCCAGCCTCAGAGAAAGACTCAACCGACAGGTATTAGACTACCTAGCATTAATGGTGGATCTCGACACTCTTAGGAGCGATGGACACCTTGACTACTGGGTGTGCAGGCTTGACCTGTGGCCTGAGCTATCCCAATTTGCAATCGAACTTCTGGCCTGCCCCGCTTCAAGTGTCCTTTCAGAAAGGACCTTCAGTGCAGCAGGAGGTTTTGTCACTGAGAAGAGAAGTCGCCTGCTGTATTTTATCTTCGAATGGCGGATGACTTGCGTGACTTATCCGCCAACAACTAGTGTTCAAGCCTCAAGGTTTTATTGCACTTTCTAACTGTTTTACAAACATCAATTTTTATTGCCGCTGCTAAAGCTTATGGCTGCAACAATACCTTATTTTTCAGGTATTTGGACATGCCTAATTTTTCTGGCCTCTGGTGATGCACTGTGGCTACAAAAACAAAACCAAAGAAAAAGGCACATAACAGTGATTAAACTGTTAAGAATAGTACTCATTAACACACCACTCATATCTGGTGGCACAGTAGATTGCACGCACAGTGCCCCAAATTTGAAGTAGGAGGACCGAACAAGCATCTTTTTCCATCTCCCGGTTCCTAAAAATTATCTCCGGGTTCCTATAATCGATGCCATACCTGTACTCTATTGTGCAAAAGGATGGCATATGTGGTCTTTCATGCTGTTGTGCCTGTTGAGGGTCCTGGACCCTCGTATTAAAAGGCGGAAGAAGAACGACCTGTACTGGATGTCAAAGCATCTTTTTCCATCTCCCGGTTCCTAAAAAATATCTCTGGGTTCCTGTAATCGATGCCATACCTGTACTCTATTGCGCAAAAGGATGGCATAGGTGGTGTTTCATGCTGTTGTGCCTGTTGAGGGTCCTGGACCCTTGTATTAAAAGGCGGAAGGAGAACGACCTGTACTGGATGTCAAAGCATCTTTTTCCATCTCCCGGTTCCTAAAAATTATCTCTGGGTTCCGATAATCGATGCTATACCTGTACTCTATTGTGCAAAAGGATGGCATATGTGGTGTTTCATGCTGTTATGCCTGTTGAGGGTCCTGGACCCTCGTAAAAAAAGGCGGAAGGAGAACGACCTGTACTGGATGTCAAAGCATCTTTTTCCCTCTCCCGGTTCCTAAAAATTATCTCTGGGTTCATATAATCAATGCCATACCTGTACTCTATTGTGCAAAAGGATGGCATATGTGGTGTTTCATGCTGTTGTGCCTGTTGAGAGTCCTGGACCCTCGTATTAAAAGGCAGAAGGAGAACGACCTGTACTGGATGTCAAAGCATCTTTTTCCATCTCCCGGTTCCTAAATATTATCTCTGGGTTCTTTTAATCAATGCCATACCTGTACTCTATTGCGCAAAAGGATGGCATAGGTGGTGTTTCATGCTGTTGTGCCTGTTGAGGGTCCTGGACCCTTGTATTAAAAGGCGGAAGGAGAACGACCTGTACTGGATGTCAAAGCATCTTTTTCCATCTCCCGGTTCCTAAAAATTATCTCTGGGTTCCGATAATCGATGCTATACCTGTACTCTATTGTGCAAAAGAATGGCATATGTGGTGTTTCATGCTGTTATGCCTGTTGAGGGTCCTGGACCCTCGTAAAAAAAGGCGGAAGGAGAACGACCTGTACTGGATGTCAAAGCATCTTTTTCCCTCTCCCGGTTCCTAAAAATTATCTCTGGGTTCATATAATCAATGCCATACCTGTACTCTATTGTGCAAAAGGATGGCATATGTGGTGTTTCATGCTGTTGTGCCTGTTGAGAGTCCTGGACCCTCGTATTAAAAGGCAGAAGGAGAACGACCTGTACTGGATGTCAAAGCATCTTTTTCCATCTCCCGGTTCCTAAATATTATCTCCGGGTTCTTTTAATCAATGCCATACCTGTACTCTATTGTACAAAAGGATGGCATATGTGGTGTTTCATGCTGTTGTGCCTGTTGAGGGTCTGGGACCCTCGTATAAAGAGGCGGAAGGAGAAAGACCTGTTCTGGATGTCAAAGCATCTTTTTCCATCTCCCGGTTCCTAAAAATTATCTCCAGGTTCCTATAATCGATGCCATACCTGTACTCTATTGTGCAAAAGAATGGCATATGTAGTGTTTCATGCTGTTGTGCCTGTTGAGGGTCGTGGACCATCGTATAAAAAGGCTGAAGGAGAACGACCTTTACTGGGTGTCCAAGCATGGTTTTTTTGTTCAATTTCCCGGTTCATAAAAATTATCTCTGGGTTCCTAAAATCAATGCCATATCTGTAATCTATTGTGCAAAAGGATGGCATATGGGGTGTTTCATGCTGTTGTGCCTGTTGGGGGTCGTGGACCATTGTATAAAAAGGCTTAAGGAGAACGACCTGTACTGGGTGTCCAAGAATGTTTTCTTGTTCAATTTCCCAGTTCCTAAAAATTATCTCCGGGTTCCTAAAATCAATGCCATATCTGTAATCTATTGTGCAAAAGGATGGCATATGTGGTGTTTCATGCTGTTGTGCCTGTTGAGGGTCGTGGGCCATCCTATAAAAAGGCTGAAGGAGAACGACCTGTACTGGGTGTCCAAGCATGTTTTTTGTTCAATTTCCCGGTTCCTAAAAATTATCTCCGGGTTCCTAAAATCAATGCCATATCTGTAATCTATTGTGCAAAAGGATGGCATATGTGGTGTTTCATGCTGTTGTGCCTGTTGAGGGTCCTGGACCCTCGTATAAAGAGGCGGAAGGAGAAAGACCTGTTCTGGATGTCAAAGCATCTTTTTCCATCTCCCGGTTCCTAAAAATTATCTCCAGGTTCCTATAATCGATGCCATACCTGTACTCTATTGTGCAAAAGAATGGCATATGTAGTGTTTCATGCTGTTGTGCCTGTTGAGGGTCCTGGACCCTCGTATCAAAAGGAGGAAGGAGAACAACCTGTACTGGATGTCAAAGCATCTTATTCCATCTCCCGGTTCCAAAAAATTATCTCCGGGTTCCAATAATCGATGCCATACCTGTACTCTATTGTGCAAAAGGATGGCATATGTGGTGTTTCATGCTGTTGTGCCTGTTGAGGGTCCTGGACCCTCGTATTAAAAGGTGGAAGGAGAAAGACCTGTACTGGATGTCAAAGTATCTTTTATCATCTCCCGGTTCCTAAAAATTATCTCCGGGTTCCAATAATCGATGCCATACCTGTACTCTATTGTGCAAAAGGATGGCATATGTGGTGTTTCATGCTGTTGTGCCTGTTGAGGGTCCTGGACCCTCGTATAAAAAGGCTGAAGGAGAACGACCTGTACTGGATGTCAAAGCATCTTTTTCCATCTCCCGGTTCCTAAAAATTAACTCCGGGTTCCTATAATCGATGCCATATCTGTACTCTATTGTGCAAAAGGATGGCATATGTGGTGTTTCATGCTGTTGTGCCTGTTGAGGGTCCTCGACCCTCGTATTAAAAGGCGGAAGGAGAACGACCTGTACTGGATGTCAAAGCATCTTTTTCCATCTCCCGGTTCCTAAAATTATCTCCGGGTTCCAATAATCGATGCCATACCTGTACTCTATTGTGCAAAGGATGGCATATGTGGTGTTTCATGCTGTTGTGCCTGTTGAGGGTCCTGGACCCTCGTATTAAAAGACAGAAGGAGAACGAACTGTACTGGATGTCAAAGCATCTTTTTCCATCTCCCGGTTCCTAAAAATTATCTCCGGGTTCCTATAATCGATGCCATACCTGTACTCTAATGTGCAAAAGGATGGCATATGTGGTGTTTCATGCTGTTGTGCATGTTGAGGGTCCTGGACCCTCGTATTAAAAGGCGGAAGGAGAACGACCTGTACTGGATGTCAAAGCATCTTTTTCCATCTCCCGGTTCCTAAAAATTATCTCCGGGTTCCTATAATCTATGCCATACCTGTACTCTATTGTGCAAAAGGATGGCTTATGTGGTGTTTCATGCTGTTATGCCTATTGAGGGTCCTGGACACTCGTATAAAAAGGTGGAAGGAGAACGACCTGTACTGGATGTCAAAGCATCTTTTTCCATCTCCCGGTTCCTAAAAATTATCTCCGGGTTCCTATAATCGATGCCATACCTGTACTCTATTGTGCAAAAGGATGGCATAGGTGGTGTTTCATGTTGTGGTGCCTGTTGAGGGTTCGGGACCCTCGTATAAAAAGGATGAAGGAGAACGACCTGTACTGGGTGTCCAAGCATCTTTTTCCATCTCCCGGTTCCTAAAAATTATTTCCGGGTTCTTAAAATCGATGCCATACCTGTACTCGATTGTGCAAAAGGATGGCATATGTGGTGGTGTTTCATGCTGTTGTTCCTGTTGAGGGTCCGCAACCCTCGTATAAAAAGGCTGAAGGAGAACGACCTGTACTGGGTGTCCAAGCATCTTTTTCCATCTCCCGGTTCCTAAAAATTATCTCCGGGTTCCTAAAATCGATGCTCCTTTCAGGCAGAGTTGCAGAAAGAATGCAGGGTCAGAACCACTTCAACTGGTATACCTGAAAGAATCATACGGTCCCAGACTACATGTATGTCCTATTGTTGTACCTTGTTAGGCTAATTATAGATCATGCAGGCCATATAGACCTCCCCCGATAGGGTGAGTAAGTGGTATTAAACTTCTAAGAATAGTACTACTTAACACAACCTTGTTACCGTAGGTCCCAGACCACATGTCCGATTGTTCTACTTTGTTAGGCTAATTATAGATCATGCAGGCCATATAGACCTCCCCCGATACGGGGAGTAAGAGGGATTAAACTGCTAAGAATAGTACTACTTAACACAACCTTGTTACCATAGGTCCCAGAGCACATGTCCGATTGTTGTACTTTGTTAGGCTAATTATATATCATGCCGGCCATATAGACCTCCCCCGATAGGGTGAGTAAGTGGTATTAAACTTCTAAGAATAGTACTACTTAACACAACCTTGTTACCGTAGGTCCCAGACCACATGTCTGATTGTTCTACTTTGTTAGGCTAATTATAGATCATGCCGGCTACATAGACCTCCCCCGATAGGGGGAGTAAGAGGGATTAAACTGCTAAGAATAGTACTACTTAACACAACCTTGTTACCGTAGGTCCCAGAGCACATGTCCGATTGTTGTACTTTGTTAGGCTAATTATATATCATGCCGGCCATATAGACCTCCCCCGATAGGGGGAGTAAGTGGTATTAAACTGCTAAGAATAGTACTACTTAACACAACCTTGTTACCGTAGGTCCCAGACCACATGTCCAATTGTTCTACTTTGTTAGGCTAATTATAGATCATGCCGGCCATATAGACCTCCCCCGATAGGGGGAGTAAGAGGGATTAAACTACTAAAAATAGTACTACTTAACACAACCTTGTTACTGTAGGTCCCAGAGCAAATGTCCAATTGTTGTACTTTGTTAGGCTAATTATATATCACGCCGGCCATATAGACCACCCCCGATAGGGGGAGTAAGTGGTATTAAACTGCTAAGAATAGTACTACTTAACACAATCTTACCATGGGTCCCAGAGCGCATGTTTTATTATTATATTTTGTCAGGGTAATCATGCAGGCCATATAGACCTCCCCCAATAGGGGGAGTAAAAGGGATTAAACTGCTAAGAATAGTACTACTTAACACAACCTTACCATGGGTCTCAGACAGCATGTTTTATTATTATATTTGGTCAGGGTAATCATGCAGGCCATATAGACCTCCTCTGATAGGGTGAGTAACAGGTATTAAAATGCTAAGAACAGTACTACTTAACACAACCTTACCATGGGTCTCAGACTGCATGTTTTATTATTATATTTTGTCAGGGTAATCATGCAGGCCATATAGACCTCCCCTGATAGGGCTAGTAACAGGTATTAAACTAATAAGAACAGTACTACTTAAAACAACCTAGTTGCCATGGGTCCCAGGCCACATGTCCGATTGTTGTACTTTGTGAGGCTAATCATGCCTGCCATATAGACCTCCCCCGATAGGGGGAGTAACAGGGATGAAAGTGCTAAGAATAGTACTACTTAACACAACCTAGTTACCATGGGTCCAAGACCGCATGTCTTATTATTGTACTTTGTTAGGCTAATCATGCCGGGCCTATAGACCTCCCCCGATACGGGTAGTAACAGGTATTAAACTAATAAGAACAGTACTTCTTAACACAACCTAGTTACCATGGGTCCCAGACTGCATGTCTTATTATTGTACTTTGTTAGGATAATCATGCTGGGCCTATAGACCTTCCCCGATAGGGGTAGTAACAGGTATTAAACTAATAAGAACAGTACTACTTAACACAACCTAGTTACCATGGGTCCAAGGCTGCATGTCTTATTATTGTACTTTGTTAGGATAATCGTGCCGGGTCTATAGACCTCCCCCGATAGGAGTAGTAACAGGTATTAAACTAATAAGAACAGTACTACTTAACACAACCTAGTTACCATGGTTCCCAGACCGTATGTCTTATTATTTACTTTGTTAGGCTAATCATGCCGGGCATATAGACCTCCCCCGATAGGGTGAGTAACAGGTATTAAAATGCTAAGAACAGTACGACTTAACACAACCTTACCATGGGTCCCAGAGCGCATCTTTTATTATTATATTTTGTCAGGGTAATCATGCAGGCCATATAGACCTCCCCCGATAGGGTGAGTAACAGGTATTAAAATGCTAAGAACAGTACTATTTAACACAACCTTACCATGGGTCACAGAGCACATGTTTTATTATTATATTTTGTCAGGGTAATCATGCAGGCAATATTGACCTCCTCCGATAGGGTGAGTAACAGGTATTAAAATGCTAAGAATAGTACTACTTAACACAACCTTACCATGGGTCCCAGGGCGCATGTTTTATTATTATATTTTGTCAGGGTAATCATGCAGGCCATATAGACCTCCCCCGATAGGGTGAGTATCAGGTATTAAAATGCTAATAACAGTACTACTTAACACAACCTTAACATGGGTCCCAGGGAGCATGTTTTATTATTATATTTGGTCAGGGTAATCATGCAGGCCATATAGACCTCCCCGATAGGGTGAGTAACAGGTATTAAAATGCTAAGAACAGTACTACTTAACACAACCTTACCATGGGTCTCAGACTGCATGTTTTATTATTATATTTTGTCAGGGTAATCATGCAGACCATATAGACCTTCCCCGATAGGGCTAGTAATAGGTATTAAACTAATAAGAACAGTACTACTTAACACAACCTAGTTACCATGGGTCCCAGACCACATGTCCGATTGTTGTACTTTGTTAGGCAAATCATGCCGGCCATACCATGGGTCCCAGAAAGCATGTTTTATTATTATATTTTGTCAGGGTAATCATGCAGGCCATATAGACCTCCCCCGATAGGGTGAGTAACAGGTATTAAAATGCTAAGAACAGTACTATTTAACACAACCTTACCATGGGTCACAGAGCACATGTTTTATTATTATATTTTGTCAGGGTAATCATGCAGGCCATATAGACCGCCCCCGATAGGGGGAGTAACAGGGATGAAAGTGCTAAGAATAGTACTACTTAACACAACCTAGTTACCATGGGTCCCAGATCACATGTCTTATTATATTTTGTCAGGGTAATCATGCAGTCCATATAGACCTCCCCCGATAGGGTGAGTAACAGGTATTAAAATGCTAAGAACAGTACTACTCAACACAACCTTTCCATGGGTCCCAGAGCACATCTTTTATTATTATATTTTGTCAGGGTAATCATGCAGGCCATATAGACCTCCCCCGATAGGGTGAGTAACAGGTATTAAAATGCTAAGAACAGTACTACTTAACACAACCTTACCATGGGTCCAAGAGCACATGTTTTATTTTTATATTTTGTCAGGGTAATCATGCAGGCCATATAGACCTCCTCCGATAGGGTGAGTAACAGGTATTAAAATGCTAAGAACAGTACTACTTAACACAACCTTACCATGTGTCACAGGACGCATGTTTTATTATTTTATTTTATCAGGGCAATCATGCAGGCCATATAGACCTCCCCCGATAGGGTGAGTAACAGGTATTAAAATGCAAAGAACAGTACTACTTAACACAACCTTACCATGGTTCCAAAAGCACATCTTTTACTATTATATTTTGTCAGGGTAATCACGCAGGCCATATAGACCTCCCCCGATAGGGTGAGTAACAGGTATTAAAATGCTAAGAACAGTACTACTTAACACAACCTTTCCCAGAGCACATGTTTTATTTTAATATTTTGTCAGGGTAATCATGCAGGCCATATAGACCTCCTCCGATAGGGTGAGTAACAGGTATTAAAATGCTAAGAACAGTACTACTTAACACAACCTTACCATGGGTCCCAGGATGCATTTTTTGTTATTATATTTTATCAGGGCAATCATGCAGGCCATATAGACCTCCCCCGATAGGTGGAGTAACAGGGATGAAAGTGCTAAGAATAGTACTACTTAAAACAACCTAGTTACCATGGGCCCCAGACTGCATGTCTTATTATTATATTTTTTCAGGGTAATCATGCAGGCCATATAGACCTCCCCCGATAGGGGGAGTAACAGGGATAGAAGTGCTAAGAATAGTACTACTTAACACAACCTAGTTACCATTGGTCCCAGACCGCATGTTTTATTATTATACTTTGTCAGGGTAATTATATATCTATCAAATCTATCTATTTATCTTCTATCGATTCAATCTGACTATCAATTTATGTATATCTATCTATCAAATCTATCTATCTCGTGTCCGGACTGTTTTGAGACAGCCACTTGAGTTTAGGCCAAATCTGAAGTAGTAGGACAGACCAATCACAGGGATTAAAAATGCTAAGAATTGTACTACTTAACACAACCTAGTTACCATGGGTCCCAGTCCCAGACCGCATGTCTTGTTGTTATATTTGGTCAGGGTAATCATGCAGGCCATATAGACCTCCCCCGACAGGGTGAGTAACAGGTATTAAAATGCTAAGAACAGTACTACTTAACACAACCTTACCATGGGTCCCAGGGCGCATCTTTTATTATTATATTTTGTCAGGGTAATCATGCAGGCCATATAGACCTCCCCCGATAGTGTGAGTAACAGGTATTAAAATGCTAAGAACAGTACTACTTAACACAACCTTACCATGGGTCCCAGGGCACATGTTTTATTATTATATTTTGTCAGGTTAATCATGCAGGCCATATAGACCTCCTCCGATATGGTGAGTAACAGGTATTAAAATGCTAAGAATAGTACTACTTAACACAACTTTACCATGGGTCCCAGAGTTCATGTTTTATTATTATATTTTGTCAGGGTAATCATGCAGGCCATATAGACCTCCCCCGATAGGGTGAGTAACAGGTATTAAAATGCTAAGAACAGTACTACTTAACACAACCTTACCATGGGTCACAGGACGCATGTTTTATTATTTTATTTTATCAGGGCAATCATGCAGGCCATATAGACCTCCCACAATAGGGTGAGTAACAGGTATTAAAATGCTAAGAACAGTACTACTTAACACAACCTTTCCCAGAGCACATGTTATATTTTTATATTTTGTCAGGGTAATCATGCAGGCCATATAGACCTCCTCCGATAGGGCGAGTAACAGGGATGAAAGTACTAAGAATAGTACTACTTAACACAACCTAGTTACCATGGGTCCCAGACCACATGTCTTATTATTATATTTTTTCAGGGTAATCATGCAGGTCATATAGACCTCCCCCGATAGGTGGAGTAACAGGGATGAAAGTGCTAAGAATAGTACTACTTAAAACCACCTAGTTACCATGGGCCCCAGACCGCATGTCTTATTATTATATTTTTTCAGGGTAATCATGCAGGCCATATAGACCTCCCCCGATAGGGGGAGTAACAGGAATGGAAGTGCTAAGAATAGTACTACTTAACAGAACCTAGTTACCATGGGTCCCAGACCGCATGTTTTATTATTATACTTTGTCAGGGTAATTATATATCTATCAAATCTATCTATTTATCTTCTATCGATTCAATCTGACTATCAATTTATGTATATCTATCTATCAAATCTATCTATCTCGTGTCCGGACTGTTTTGAGACAGCCACTTGAGTTTAGGCCAAATCTGAAGTAGTAGGACAGACCAATCACAGGGATTAAAAATGCTAAGAATAGTACTACTTAACACAACCTAGTTACCATGGGTCCCAGTCCCAGACCGCATGTCTTGTTGTTATATTTGGTCAGGGTAATCATGCAGGCCATATAGACCTCCCCTGACAGGGTGAGTAACAGGTATTAAAATGCTAAGAACAATACTACTTAACACAACCTTACCATGGGTCCCAGGGCGCATCTTTTATTATTATATTTTGTCAGGGTAATCATGCAGGCCATATAGACCTCCCCCGATAGTGTGAGTAACAGGTATTAAAATGCTAAGAACAGTACTACTTAACACAACCTTACCATGGGTCCCAGGGCACATGTTTTATTATTATATTTTGTCAGGTTAATCATGCAGGCCATATAGACCTCCTTCAATATGGTGAATAACAGGTATTTAAATGCTAAGAATAGTACTACTTAACACAACTTTACCATGGGTCCCAGAGTTCATGTTTTATTATTATATTTTGTCAGGGTAATCATGCAGGCCATATAGACCTCCCCCGATAGGGTGAGTAACAGGTATTAAAATGCTAAGAACAGTACTACTTAACACAACCTTACCATGGGTCACAGACCAAATGTTTTTTTATTAGATTTGGTCAGGGTAATCATGCAGGCCATATAGACCTCCCCGATAGGGTGAGTAACAGGTATTAAAATGCTAAGAACAGTACTACTTAACACAACCTTACCATGGGTCCCAGACTGCATGTTTTATTATTATATTTTGTCAGGGTAATCATGCAGGCCATATAGACCTCCGCCGATAGGGCTAGTAACTGGTATTAAACTAATAAGAACAGTACTACTTAACACAACCTAGTTACCATGGGTCCCAGACCACATGTCCGATTGTTGTACTTTGTTAGGCTAATCATGCTGGCCATACAGACCTCCCCTGATAGGGGGAGTAACAGGGATGAAAGTGCTAAGAATAGTACTACTTAACACAACCTAGTTACCATGGGTCCAAGACCGCATGTCTTATTATTGTATTTTGTTAGGCTAATCATGCCGGTTCTATAGAACTCCACCGATAGGGGTAGTAACAGGTATTAAACTAATAAGAACAGTACTTCTTAACACAACCTAGTTACCATGGGTCCCAGACTGCATGTCTTATTATTGTACTTTGTTAGGATAATCATGGCGGCCTATAGACCTCCCCCGATAGGGGTAGTAACAGGTATTAAACTAATAAGAACAGTACTACTTAATACAACCTAGTTACCATGGTTCCCAGACCGCATGTCTTATCATTGTACTTGGTTAGGCTAATTATGCCGGGCCTATAGACCTCCCCCGATACGGGGAGTAACAGGGAATGAAAGTGCAATGAATAGTACTACTTAACACAACCTTACCATGGGTCCCAAAGCACATGTTTTATTTTTATATTTTGTCAGGGTAATCTTGAAGGCCATATAGACCTCCTCCGATAGGGTGAGTAACAGGTATTAAAATGCTAATAACAGCACTACCTAACACAACCTTACCATGGGTCCCAGGACGCATGTTTTATTATTTTATTTTATCAGGGCAATCATGCAGGCCATATAGACCTCCCCCAATAGGTGGAGTAACAGGGATGAAAGTGCTAAGAATAGTACTACTTAACACAACCTAGTTACCATGGGTCCCAGACTGCATGTCTTATTATTATATTTTGTCAGGGTAATCATGCAGGCCATATAGACCTTCCCCGATAGGGGGAGTAACAGGGATGGAAGTGCTAAGAATAGTACTACTTAACACAACCTAGTTACCATGGGTCCCAGTCCCAAACCGCATGTCTTGTTGTTACATTTGGTCAGGGTAGTCATGCAGGCCATATAGACCTCCCCCGACAGGGTGAGTAACAGGTATTAAAATGCTAAGAACAGTGCTACTTAACACGACCTTACCATGGATCCCAGAACGCATGTTTTATTATTATATTTTGTAAGGGTAATCATGCAGGCCATATAGACCGCCCCCGATAGGGGAGTAACAGGGATGAAAGTGCTAAGAATAGTACTACTTAACACAACCTAGTTACCATGGGTCCCAGATCGCATGTCTTATTATTATATTTTGTCAGGGTAATCATGCAGTCCATATAAACCTCCCCCGATAGGGTGAGTAACAGGTATTAAAATGCTAAGAACAGTACTACTTAACACAACCTTACCATGGGTCCCAGGGCACATGTTTTATTTTTATATTTTGTCAGGGTAATCAGGCAGGCCATATAGACCTCCTCCGATAGGGTGAGTAACAGGTATTAAAATGCTAATAACAGTACTACTTAACACAACCTTACCATGGGTCCCAGGACGCATGTTTTATTATTTTATTTTATCAGGGCAATCATGCAGGCCATATAGACCTCCCCCGATAGGTGGAGTAACAGGGATGAAAGTGCTAAGAAAAGTACTACTTAACACAACCTAGTTACCATGGGTCCCAGACCGCATGTCTTATTATTATATTTTGTCAGGGTAATCATGCAGGCCATATAGACCTTCCCCGATAGGGGGAGTAACAGGGATAGAAGTGCTAAGAATAGTACTACTTAACACAACCTAGTTACCATGGGTCCCAGACCGCATGTCTTATTATTATATTTTGTCAGGGTAATCATGCAGGCCATATAGACCTCCCCCAATAGGGGGAGTAACAGGGTTGAAAGTACTAAGAATAGTACTACTTAACACAACCTAGTTACCATGGGTCCCAGACCGCATGTCTTATTATTATATTTTGTCAGGCTAATCATGCAGGCCATATAGAACTCCCCCGATAGGGTGAGGAACAAGTATTAAAATGCTAAGAACAGTACTACTTAACACAACCTTACCATGGGTCCCAAAGCATATGTTTTATTTTTATATTTTGTCAGGGTAATCATGCAGGCCATGTAGACCTCCTCCGATAGGGTGAGTAACAGGTATTGAAATGCTTAGAACAGTACTACTTAATACAACCTTACCATGGGTCCCAGGACCCATGTTTTATTATTTTATTTTATCAGGGTAATCATGCAGGCCATATAGACCTTCCCCGATAGGTGGAGTAACAGGGATGAAAGTGCTAAGAATAGTACTACTTAACACAACCTAGTTACCATGGGTCCCAGACCGCATGTCTTCTTAATATATTTTGTCAGGGTAATCATGCAGGCCATATAGACCTTCCCCGATAAGGGGAGTAACAGGGATGGAAGTGCTAAGAATAGTACTACTTAACACAACCTAGTTACCATGGGTCCCAGTACCAAAACCGCATGTCTTGTTGTTATATTTGGTCAGGGTAATCATGCAGGCCATATAGACCTCCCCCGACAGGGTGATTAACAGGTATTAAAATGCTAAGAACAGTACTTCTTAACACGACCTTACCATGGATCCCAGAACGCATGTTTTATTATTATATTTTGTAAGGGTAATCATGCAGGCCATATAGACCACCCCCGATAGGGGGAGTAACAGGGATGAAAGTGCTAAGAATAGTACTACTTAACACAACCTAGTTACCATGGGTCCCAGATCGCATGTCTTATTATTATATTTTGTCAGGGTAATCATGCAGTCCATATAGACCTCCCCCGATAGGGTGAGTAACAGGTATTAAAATGCTAAGAACAGTACTACTTAATACAACCTTACCATGGGTCCCAGAGCGCATCTTTTATTATTATATTTTGTCAGGGTAATCATGCAGGCCCTATAGACCTCCCCCGATAGGGTGAGTAACAGGTATTAAAATGCTAAGAACAGTACTACTTAACACAACCTTACCATGGGTCCCAAAGCATATGTTTTATTTTTATATTTTGTCAGGGTAATCATGCAGGCCATATAGACCTCCTCCGATAGGGTGAGTAACAGGTATTAAAATGCTAAGAACAGTACTACTTAACACAACCTTACCATGGGTCCCAGGGCACATGTTTTATTTTTATATTTTGTCAGGGTAATCATGCAGGCCATATAGACCTCCTCCGATAGGGTGAGTAACAGGTATTAAAATGCTAAGAACAGTACTACCTAACACAACCTTACCATGGGTCCCAGAACGCATGTTTTATTATTTTATTTTATCAGGGCAATCATGCAGGCCATATAGACCTCCCCCGATAGATGGAGTAACAGGGATGAAAGTGCTAAGAATAGTACTACTTAACACAACCTAGTTACCATGGGTCCCAGACCGCATGTCTTATTATTATATTTTGTCAGGGTAATCATGCAGGCCATATAGACTTTCCCCGATAGGGGGAGTAACAGGGATGGAAGTGCTAATAATAGTACTACTTAACACAACCTAGTTACCATGGGTCCCAGTCCCAAACCGCATGTCTTAGAAACATAGAAACATAGATATTGACGGCAGATAAGAGCTATAGGCCCAGCAAGTCTGCCCGACCTTACCTAACAGTATAAACTTATCTAGTTCGTAGGATAGCCCTTTGCTTGTCCCATGCATTTTTAAAGTCCCCCACAGTGTTTGTTGCTACTACCTCTTGAGGAAGTCTTGTTGTTATATTTGGTCAGGGTAGTCATGCAGGCCATATAGACCTCCCCCGACAGGGTGAGTAACAGGTATTAAAATGCTAAGAACAGTACTACTTAACACGACCTTACCATGGATCCCAGAACGCATGTTTTATTATTATATTTTGTAAGGGTAATCATGCAGGCCATATAGACCGCCCCCGATAGGGGAGTAACAGGGATGAAAGTGCTAAGAATAGTACTACTTAACACAACCTAGTTACCATGGGTCCCAGATCCCATGTCTTATTATTATATTTTGTCAGGGTAATCATGCAGTCCATATAGACCTCCCCCTATAGGGTGAGTAACAGGTATTAAAATGCTAAGAACAGCACTACTTAACACAACCTTACCATGGGTCCCAGAGCGCATCTTTTATTATTATATTTTGTCAGGGTAATCATGCAGGCCATATAGACCTCCCCCGATAGGGTGAGTAACAGGTATTAAAATGCTAAGAACATTACTACTTAACACAACCTTACCATGGGTCACAGAGCGCATCTTTTATTATTATATTTTGTCAGGGTAATCATGCAGGCCATATAGACCTCCCCCGATAGGGTGAGTAACAGGTATTAAAATGCTAAGAACAGTACTACTTAACACAACCTTACCATGGGTCCCAAAGCACATGTTTTATTTTTATATTTTGTCAGGGTAATCATGCAGGCCATATAGACCTCCTCCGATAGGGTGAGTAACAGGTATTAAAATGCTAAGAACAGTACTACTTAACACAACCTTACCATGGGTCCCAGAGCACATCTTTTATTATTATATTTTGTCATGGTAATCATGCAGGCCATATAGACCTCCCCCGATAGGGTGAGTAACAGGTATTACAATGCTAAGAACAGTACTACTTAACACAACCTTACCATGGGTCCCAGAGCACATGTTTTATTTTTATATTTTGTCAGGGTAATCATGCAGGCCATATAGACCTCCCCCGATAGGGTGAGCAACAGTTTTTAAAATGCTAAGAACAGTACTACTTAACACAACCTTACCATGGGTCCCAGGACGCATGTTTTATTATTATATTTTGTCAGGGCAATCATGCAGGCCAAATAGACCTCCCCCGATAGGGCGAGTAACAGGGATGAAAGTACTAAGAATAGTACTACTTAACACAACCTAGTTACCATAAGTCCCAGACCGCATGTCTTATTATTATATTTTTTCAGGGTAATCATGCAGGCCATATAGTTATCCCCCGATAGGTGGAGTAACAGGGATGAAAGTGCTAAGAATAGTACTACTTAACACAACCTAGTTACCATGGGTCCCAGACCGCATGTCTTATTATTATATTTTGTCAGGGTAATCATGCAGGCCATATAGACCTCCCCCGATAAGGGGAGTAACAGGGATGGAAGTGCTAAGAATAGTTCTACTTAACACAACCTAGTTACAATGGGTCCCAGACCGCATGTTTTATTATTATACTTTGTCAGGGTAATTATATATCTATCAAATCTATCTATTTATCTTCTATCGATTCAATCTAACTATCAATTTATGTATATCTATCTATCAAATCTATCTATCTCGTGTCCGGACTGTTTTGAGACAGCCACTTGAGTTTAGGCCAAATTTGAAGTAGTAGGACAGACCAATCACAGGGATTAAAAATGCTAAGAATAGTACTACTTAACACAACCTAGTTACCATGGGTCCCAGACCGCATGTCTTATTATTATATTTTGTCAGGGTAATCATGCAGGCCATATAGACCTCCCCCAATAGGGGGAGTAACAGGGTTGAAAGTACTAAGAATAGTACTACTTAACACAACCTAGTTACCATGGGTCCCAGACCGCATGTCTTATTATTATATTTTGTCAGGCTAATCATGCAGGTCATATAGAACTCCCCCGATAGGGTGAGGAACAAGTATTAAAATGCTAAGAACAGTACTACTTAACACAACCTTACCATGGGTCCCAAAGCACATGTTTTATTTTTATATTTTGTCAGGGTAATCATGCAGGCCATGTAGACCTCCTCCGATAGGGTGAGTAACAGGTATTGAAATGCTTAGAACAGTACTACTTAATACAACCTTACCATGGGTCCCAGGACCCATGTTTTATTATTTTATTTTATCAGGGTAATCATGCAGGCCATATAGACCTTCCCCGATAGGTGGAGTAACAGGGATGAAAGTGCTAAGAATAGTACTACTTAACACAACCTAGTTACCATGGGTCCCAGACCGCATGTCTTCTTAATATATTTTGTCAGGGTAATCATGCAGGCCATATAGACCTTCCCCGATAGGGGGAGTAACAGGGATGGAAGTGCTAAGAATAGTACTACTTAACACAACCTAGTTACCATGGGTCCCAGTACCAAAACCGCATGTCTTGTTGTTATATTTGGTCAGGGTAATCATGCAGGCCATATAGACCTCCCCCGACAGGGTGATTAACAGGTATTAAAATGCTAAGAACAGTACTTCTTAACACGACCTTACCATGGATCCCAGAACGCATGTTTTATTATTATATTTTGTAAGGGTAATCATGCAGGCCATATAGACCACCCCCGATAGGGGGAGTAACAGGGATGAAAGTGCTAAGAATAGTACTACTTAACACAACCTAGTTACCATGGGTCCCAGATCGCATGTCTTATTATTATATTTTGTCAGGGTAATCATGCAGTCCATATAGACCTCCCCCGATAGGGTGAGTAACAGGTATTAAAATGCTAAGAACAGTACTACTTAACACAACCTTACCATGGGTCCCAGAGCGCATCTTTTATTATTATATTTTGTCAGGGTAATCATGCAGGCCCTATAGACCTCCCCCGATAGGGTGAGTAACAGGTATTAAAATGCTAAGAACAGTACTACTTAACACAACCTTACCATGGGTCCCAAAGCACATGTTTTATTTTTATATTTTGTCAGGGTAATCATGCAGGCCATATAGACCTCCTCCGATAGGGTGAGTAACAGGTATTAAAATGCTAAGAACAGTACTACCTAACACAACCTTACCATGGGTCCCAGAACGCATGTTTTATTATTTTATTTTATCAGGGCAATCATGCAGGCCATATAGACCTCCCCCGATAGATGGAGTAACAGGGATGAAAGTGCTAAGAATAGTACTACTTAACACAACCTAGTTACCATGGGTCCCAGACCGCATGTCTTATTATTATATTTTGTCAGGGTAATCATGCAGGCCATATAGACTTTCCCCGATAGGGGGAGTAACAGGGATGGAAGTGCTAATAATAGTACTACTTAACACAACCTAGTTACCATGGGTCCCAGTCCCAAACCGCATGTCTTAGAAACATAGAAACATAGATATTGATGGCAGATAAGAGCTATAGGCCCAGCAAGTCTGCCCGACCTTACCTAACAGTATAAACTTATCTAGTTCGTAGGATAGCCCTTTGCTTGTCCCATGCATTTTTAAAGTCCCCCACAGTGTTTGTTGCTACTACCTCTTGAGGAAGTCTTGTTGTTATATTTGGTCAGGGTAGTCATGCAGGCCATATAGACCTCCCCCGACAGGGTGAGTAACAGGTATTAAAATGCTAAGAACAGTACTACTTAACACGACCTTACCATGGATCCCAGAACGCATGTTTTATTATTATATTTTGTAAGGGTAATCATGCAGGCCATATAGACCGCCCCCGATAGGGGAGTAACAGGGATGAAAGTGCTAAGAATAGTACTACTTAACACAACCTAGTTACCATGGGTCCCAGATCCCATGTCTTATTATTATATTTTGTCAGGGTAATCATGCAGTCCATATAGACCTCCCCCTATAGGGTGAGTAACAGGTATTAAAATGCTAAGAACAGTACTACTTAACACAACCTTACCATGGGTCCCAGAGCGCATCTTTTATTATTATATTTTGTCAGGGTAATCATGCAGGCCATATAGACTTTCCCCGATAGGGGGAGTAACAGGGATGGAAGTGCTAATAATAGTACTACTTAACACAACCTAGTTACCATGGGTCCCAGATCCCATGTCTTATTATTATATTTTGTCAGGGTAATCATGCAGTCCATATAGACCTCCCCCTATAGGGTGAGTAACAGGTATTAAAATGCTAAGAACAGCACTACTTAACACAACCTTACCATGGGTCCCAGAGCGCATCTTTTATTATTATATTTTGTCAGGGTAATCATGCAGGCCATATAGACCTCCCCCGATAGGGTGAGTAACAGGTATTAAAATGCTAAGAACATTACTACTTAACACAACCTTACCATGGGTCACAGAGCGCATCTTTTATTATTATATTTTGTCAGGGTAATCATGCAGGCCATATAGACCTCCCCCGATAGGGTGAGTAACAGGTATTAAAATGCTAAGAACAGTACTACTTAACACAACCTTACCATGGGTCCCAGAGCACATGTTTTATTTTTATATTTTGTCAGGGTAATCATGCAGGCCATATAGACCTCCTCTGATAGGGTGAGTAACAGGTATTAAAATGCTAAGAACAGTACTACTTAACACAACCTTACCATGGGTCCCACGACGCATGTTTTATTATTTTATTTTATCAGGGCAATCATGCAGGCCATATAGACCTCCCCCGATAGGGTGAGTAACAGGTATTAAATTGCTAAGAACAGTACTACTTAACACAACCTTACCATGGGTCCCAGAGCACATCTTTTATTATTATATTTTGTCATGGTAATCATGCAGGCCATATAGACCTCCCCCGATAGGGTGAGTAACAGGTATTAAAATGCTAAGAACAGTACTACTTAACACAACCTTACCATGGGTCCCAGGGCACATGTTTTATTTTTATATTTTGTCAGGGTAATCATGCAGGCCATATAGACCTCCCCCGATAGGGTGAGCAACAGTTTTTAAAATGCTAAGAACAGTACTACTTAACACAACCTTACCATGGGTCCCAGGACGCATGTTTTATTATTATATTTTGTCAGGGCAATCATGCAGGCCAAATAGACCTCCCCCGATAGGGCGAGTAACAGGGATGAAAGTACTAAGAATAGTACTACTTAACACAACCTAGTTACCATAAGTCCCAGACCGCATGTCTTATTATTATATTTTTTCAGGGTAATCATGCAGGCCATATAGTTATCCCCCGATAGGTGGAGTAACAGGGATGAAAGTGCTAAGAATAGTACTACTTAACACAACCTAGTTACCATGGGTCCCAGACCGCATGTCTTATTATTATATTTTGTCAGGGTAATCATGCAGGCCATATAGACCTCCCCCGATAAGGGGAGTAACAGGGATGGAAGTGCTAAGAATAGTTCTACTTAACACAACCTAGTTACAATGGGTCCCAGACCGCATGTTTTATTATTATACTTTGTCAGGGTAATTATATATCTATCAAATCTATCTATTTATCTTCTATCGATTCAATCTAACTATCAATTTATGTATATCTATCTATCAAATCTATCTATCTCGTGTCCGGACTGTTTTGAGACAGCCACTTGAGTTTAGGCCAAATTTGAAGTAGTAGGACAGACCAATCACAGGGATTAAAAATGCTAAGAATAGTACTACTTAACACAACCTAGTTACCATGGGTCCCAGACCGCATGTCTTATTATTATATTTTGTCAGGGTAATCATGCAGGCCATATAGACCTCCCCCAATAGGGGGAGTAACAGGGTTGAAAGTACTAAGAATAGTACTACTTAACACAACCTAGTTACCATGGGTCCCAGACCGCATGTCTTATTATTATATTTTGTCAGGCTAATCATGCAGGTCATATAGAACTCCCCCGATAGGGTGAGGAACAAGTATTAAAATGCTAAGAACAGTACTACTTAACACAACCTTACCATGGGTCCCAAAGCACATGTTTTATTTTTATATTTTGTCAGGGTAATCATGCAGGCCATGTAGACCTCCTCCGATAGGGTGAGTAACAGGTATTGAAATGCTTAGAACAGTACTACTTAATACAACCTTACCATGGGTCCCAGGACCCATGTTTTATTATTTTATTTTATCAGGGTAATCATGCAGGCCATATAGACCTTCCCCGATAGGTGGAGTAACAGGGATGAAAGTGCTAAGAATAGTACTACTTAACACAACCTAGTTACCATGGGTCCCAGACCGCATGTCTTCTTAATATATTTTGTCAGGGTAATCATGCAGGCCATATAGACCTTCCCCGATAGGGGGAGTAACAGGGATGGAAGTGCTAAGAATAGTACTACTTAACACAACCTAGTTACCATGGGTCCCAGTACCAAAACCGCATGTCTTGTTGTTATATTTGGTCAGGGTAATCATGCAGGCCATATAGACCTCCCCCGACAGGGTGATTAACAGGTATTAAAATGCTAAGAACAGTACTTCTTAACACGACCTTACCATGGATCCCAGAACGCATGTTTTATTATTATATTTTGTAAGGGTAATCATGCAGGCCATATAGACCACCCCCGATAGGGGGAGTAACAGGGATGAAAGTGCTAAGAATAGTACTACTTAACACAACCTAGTTACCATGGGTCCCAGATCGCATGTCTTATTATTATATTTTGTCAGGGTAATCATGCAGTCCATATAGACCTCCCCCGATAGGGTGAGTAACAGGTATTAAAATGCTAAGAACAGTACTACTTAACACAACCTTACCATGGGTCCCAGAGCGCATCTTTTATTATTATATTTTGTCAGGGTAATCATGCAGGCCCTATAGACCTCCCCCGATAGGGTGAGTAACAGGTATTAAAATGCTAAGAACAGTACTACTTAACACAACCTTACCATGGGTCCCAAAGCACATGTTTTATTTTTATATTTTGTCAGGGTAATCATGCAGGCCCTATAGACCTCCCCCGATAGGGTGAGTAACAGGTATTAAAATGCTAAGAACAGTACTACTTAACACAACCTTACCATGGGTCCCAAAGCACATGTTTTATTTTTATATTTTGTCAGGGTAATCATGCAGGCCATATAGACCTCCTCCGATAGGGTGAGTAACAGGTATTAAAATGCTAAGAACAGTACTACCTAACACAACCTTACCATGGGTCCCAGGACGCATGTTTTATTATTTTATTTTATCAGGGCAATCATGCAGGCCATATAGACCTCCCCCGATAGATGGAGTAACAGGGATGAAAGTGCTAAGAATAGTACTACTTAACACAACCTAGTTACCATGGGTCCCAGACCGCATGTCTTATTATTATATTTTGTCAGGGTAATCATGCAGGCCATATAGACTTTCCCCAATAGGGGGAGTAACAGGGATGGAAGTGCTAATAATAGTACTACTTAACACAACCTAGTTACCATGGGTCCCAGTCCCAAACCGCATGTCTTAGAAACATAGAAACATAGATATTGACGGCAGATAAGAGCTATAGGCCCAGCAAGTCTGCCCGACCTTACCTAACAGTATAAACTTATCTAGTTCGTAGGATAGCCCTTTGCTTGTCCCATGCATTTTTAAAGTCCCCCACAGTGTTTGTTGCTACTACCTCTTGAGGAAGTCTTGTTGTTATATTTGGTCAGGGTAGTCATGCAGGCCATATAGACCTCCCCCGACAGGGTGAGTAACAGGTATTAAAATGCTAAGAACAGTACTACTTAACACGACCTTACCATGGATCCCAGAACGCATGTTTTATTATTATATTTTGTAAGGGTAATCATGCAGGCCATATAGACCGCCCCCGATAGGGGAGTAACAGGGATGAAAGTGCTAAGAATAGTACTACTTAACACAACCTAGTTACCATGGGTCCCAGATCCCATGTCTTATTATTATATTTTGTCAGGGTAATCATGCAGTCCATATAGACCTCCCCCGATAGGGTGAGTAACAGGTATTAAAATGCTAAGAACAGTACTACTTAACACAACCTTACCATGGGTCCCAGAGCGCATCTTTTATTATTATATTTTGTCAGGGTAATCATGCAGGCCATATAGACCTCCCCCGATAGGGTGAGTAACAGGTATTAAAATGCTAAGAACAGTACTACTTAACACAACCTTACCATGGGTCACAGAGCGCATCTTTTATTATTATATTTTGTCAGGGTAATCATGCAGGCCATATAGACCTCCCCCGATAGGGTGAGTAACAGGTATTAAAATGCTAAGAACAGTACTACTTAACACAACCTTACCATGGGTCCCAAAGCACATGTTTTATTTTTATATTTTGTCAGGGTAATCATGCAGGCCATATAGACCTCCTCCGATAGGGTGAGTAACAGGTATTAAAATGCTAAGAACAGTACTACTTAACACAACCTTACCATGGGTCCCACGACGCATGTTTTATTATTTTATTTTATCAGGGCAATCATGCAGGCCATATAGACCTCCCCCGATAGGGTGAGTAACAGGTATTAAATTGCTAAGAACAGTACTACTTAACACAACCTTACCATGGGTCCCAGAGCACATCTTTTATTATTATATTTTGTCATGGTAATCATGCAGGCCATATAGACCTCCCCCGATAGGGTGAGTAACAGGTATTAAAATGCTAAGAACAGTACTACTTAACACAACCTTACCATGGGTCCCAGGGCACATGTTTTATTTTTATATTTTGTCAGGGTAATCATGCAGGCCATATAGACCTCCCCCGATAGGGTGAGCAACAGTTTTTAAAATGCTAAGAACAGTACTACTTAACACAACCTTACCATGGGTCCCATGACGCATGTTTTATTATTATATTTTGTCAGGGCAATCATGCAGGCCAAATAGACCTCCCCCAATAGGGCGAGTAACAGGGATGAAAGTACTAAGAATAGTACTACTTAACACAACCTAGTTACCATAAGTCCCAGACCGCATGTCTTATTATTATATTTTTTCAGGGTAATCATGCAGGCCATATAGTTATCCCCCGATAGGTGGAGTAACAGGGATGAAAGTGCTAAGAATAGTACTACTTAACACAACCTAGTTACCATGGGTCCCAGACCGCATGTCTTATTATTATATTTTGTCAGGGTAATCATGCAGGCCATATAGACCTCCCCCGATAAGGGGAGTAACAGGGATGGAAGTGCTAAGAATAGTTCTACTTAACACAACCTAGTTACAATGGGTCCCAGACCGCATGTTTTATTATTATACTTTGTCAGGGTAATTATATATCTATCAAATCTATCTATTTATCTTCTATCGATTCAATCTAACTATCAATTTATGTATATCTATCTATCAAATCTATCTATCTCGTGTCCGGACTGTTTTGAGACAGCCACTTGAGTTTAGGCCAAATTTGAAGTAGTAGGACAGACCAATCACAGGGATTAAAAATGCTAAGAATAGTACTACTTAACACAACCTAGTTACCATGGGTCCCAGTCCCAGACTGCATGTCTTATTGTTATATTTGGTCAGGGTAATCAAGCAGGCCATATAGACTTCCCCCGACAGGGTGAGTAACAGGTATTAAAATGCTAAGAACAGTACTACTTAACACAACCTTACCATGGGTCCCAGAGCGCATCTTTTATTATTATATTTTGTCAGGGTAATCATGCAGGCCATATAGACCTCCCCCGATAGTGTGAGTAACAGGTATTAAAATGCTAAGAACAGTACTACTTAATAAAACCCTACCATGGGTCCCAGAGCATATGTCTTATTATTATATTTTGTAAGGGTAATCATGCAGGCCGTATAGACCTCCCCCAATAGGGGGAGTTACAGGGAGTAAAGTGCTAAGAATAGTACTACTTAAAACACAACCTAGTTACCATGGGTCCCAGACCGCATGTCTTATTATAATATTTTGTCAGGGTAATCAGGCAGGCCATATAGACCTCCCCCAATAGGGTGAGTAACAGGTATTAAAATGCTAAGAACAGTACTAATTAACACAACCTTACCATGGGTCCCAGAGCATATGTCTTATTATTATATTTTGTAAGGGTAATCATGCAGGCCGTATAGACCTCCCCCGATAGGGTGAGTAACAGGTATTACAATGCTAAGAACAGTACTACTTAACACAACCTTACCATGTGTCTCAGGACGCATGTTTTATTATTTTATTTTATCAGGGCAATCATGCAGGCCATATAGACCTCCCCCGATAGGGTGAGTAACAGGTATTAAATTGCTAAGAACAGTACTACTTAACACAACCTTACCATGGGTCCCAGCGCACATCTTTTATTATTATATTTTGTCATGGTAATCATGCAGGCCATATAGACCTCCCCCGATAGGGTGAGTAACAGGTATTAAAATGCTAAGAACAGTACTACTTAACACAACCTTACCATGGGTCCCAGAGCACATGTTTTATTTTTATATTTTGTCAGGGTAATCATGCAGGCCATATAGACCTCCCCCGATAGGGTGAGCAACAGTTTTTAAAATGCTAAGAACAGTACTACTTAACACAACCTTACCATGGGTCCCAGGACGCATGTTTTATTATTATATTTTGTCAGGGCAATCATGCAGGCCAAATAGACCTCCCCCGATAGGGCGAGTAACAGGGATGAAAGTACTAAGAATAGTACTACTTAACACAACCTAGTTACCATAAGTCCCAGACCGCATGTCTTATTATTATATTTTTTCAGGGTAATCATGCAGGCCATATAGACCTCCCCCGATAGGTGGAGTAACAGGGATGAAAGTGCTAAGAATAGTACTACTTAACACAACCTAGTTACCATGGGTCCCAGACCGCATGTCTTATTATTATATTTTGTCAGGGTAATCATGCAGGCCATATAGACCTCCCCCGATAAGGGGAGTAACAGGGATGGAAGTGCTAAGAATAGTTCTACTTAACACAACCTAGTTACCATGGGTCCCAGACCGCATGTTTTATTATTATACTTTGTCAGGGTAATTAAATATCTATCAAATCTATCTATTTATCTTCTATCGATTCAATCTAACTATCAATTTATGTATATCTATCTATCAAATCTATCTATCTCGTGTCCGGACTGTTTTGAGACAGCCACTTGAGTTTAGGCCAAATTTGAAGTAGTAGGACAGACCAATCACAGGGATTAAAAATGCTAAGAATAGTACTACTTAACACAACCTAGTTACCATGGGTCCCAGTCCCAGACTGCATGTCTTGTTGTTATATTTGGTCAGGGTAATCAAGCAGGCCACATAGACTTCCCCCGACAGGGTGAGTAACAGGTATTAAAATGCTAAGAACAGTACTACTTAACACAACCTTACCATGGGTCCCAGAGCGCATCTTTTATTATTATATTTTGTCAGGGTAATCATGCAGGCCATATAGACCTCCCCCGATAGTGTGAGTAACAGGTATTAAAATGCTAAGAACAGTACTACTTAATAAAACCTTACCATGGGTCCCAGAGCATATGTCTTATTATTATATTTTGTAAGGGTAATCATGCAGGCCGTATAGACCTCCCCCAATAGGGGGAGTTACAGGGAGTAAAGTGCTAAGAATAGTACTACTTAAAACACAACCTAGTTACCATGGGTCCCAGACCGCATGTCTTATTATAATATTTTGTCAGGGTAATCAGGCAGGCCATATAGACCTCCCCCAATAGGGTGAGTAACAGGTATTAAAATGCTAAGAACAGTACTACTTAACACAACCTTACCATGGGTGCCAGAGCATATGTCTTATTATTATATTTTGTCAGGGTAATCATGCAGGCCATATAGACCTTCCCCGATAGGGGGAGTAACAGGGATGGAAGTGCTAAGAATAGTACTACTTAACACAACCTAGTTACCATGGGTCCCAGTCCCAAACCGCATGTCTTGTTGTTACATTTGGTCAGGGTAGTCATGCAGGCCATATAGACCTCCCCCGACAGGGTGAGTAACAGGTATTAAAATGCTAAGAACAGTGCTACTTAACACGACCTTACCATGGATCCCAGAACGCATGTTTTATTATTATATTTTGTAAGGGTAATCATGCAGGCCATATAGACCACCCCCGATAGGGGGAGTAACAGGGATGAAAGTGCTAAGAATAGTAATACTTAACACAACCTAGTTACCATGGTTCCCAGATCGCATGTCTTATTATTATATTTTGTCAGGGTAATCATGCAGTCCATATAGACCTCCCCCGATAGGGTGAGTAACAGGTATTAAAATGCTAAGAACAGTACTACTTAACACAACCTTACCATGGGTCCCAGAGCGCATCTTTTATTATTATATTTTGTCAGGGTAATCATGCAGGCCCTATAGACCTCCCCCGATAGGGTGAGTAACAGGTATTAAAATGCTAAGAACAGTACTACTTAACACAACCTTACCATGGGTCCCAAAGCACATGTTTTATTTTTATATTTTGTCAGGGTAATCATGCAGGCCATATAGACCTCCTCCGATAGGGTGAGTAACAGGTATTAAAATGCTAAGAACAGTACTACCTAACACAACCTTACCATGGGTCCCAGAACGCATGTTTTATTATTTTATTTTATCAGGGCAATCATGCAGGCCATATAGACCTCCCCCGATAGATGGAGTAACAGGGATGAAAGTGCTAAGAATAGTACTACTTAACACAACCTAGTTACCATGGGTCCCAGACCGCATGTCTTATTATTATATTTTGTCAGGGTAATCATGCAAGCCATATAGACTTTCCCCAATAGGGGGAGTAACAGGGATGGAAGTGCTAATAATAGTACTACTTAACACAACCTAGTTACCATGGGTCCCAGTCCCAAACCGCATGTCTTAGAAACATAGAAACATAGATATTGACGGCAGATAAGAGCTATAGGCCCAGCAAGTCTGCCCGACCTTACCTAACAGTATAAACTTATCTAGTTCGTAGGATAGCCCTTTGCTTGTCCCATGCATTTTTAAAGTCCCCCACAGTGTTTGTTGCTACTACCTCTTGAGGAAGTCTTGTTGTTATATTTGGTCAGGGTAGTCATGCAGGCCATATAGACCTCCCCCGACAGGGTGAGTAACAGGTATTAAAATGCTAAGAACAGTACTACTTAACACGACCTTACCATGGATCCCAGAACGCATGTTTTATTATTATATTTTGTAAGGGTAATCATGCAGGCCATATAGACCGCCCCCGATAGGGGAGTAACAGGGATGAAAGTGCTAAGAATAGTACTACTTAACACAACCTAGTTACCATGGGTCCCAGATCCCATGTCTTATTATTATATTTTGTCAGGGTAATCATGCAGTCCATATAGACCTCCCCCTATAGGGTGAGTAACAGGTATTAAAATGCTAAGAACAGTACTACTTAACACAACCTTACCATGGGTCCCAGAGCGCATCTTTTATTATTATATTTTGTCAGGGTAATCATGCAGGCCATATAGACCTCCCCCGATAGGGTGAGTAACAGGTATTAAAATGCTAAGAACATTACTACTTAACACAACCTTACCATGGGTCACAGAGCGCATCTTTTATTATTATATTTTGTCAGGGTAATCATGCAGGCCATATAGACCTCCCCCGATAGGGTGAGTAACAGGTATTAAAATGCTAAGAACAGTACTACTTAACACAACCTTACCATGGGTCCCAAAGCACATGTTTTATTTTTATATTTTGTCAGGGTAATCATGCAGGCCATATAGACCTCCTCCGATAGGGTGAGTAACAGGTATTAAAATGCTAAGAACAGTACTACTTAACACAACCTTACCATGGGTCCCACGACGCATGTTTTATTATTTTATTTTATCAGGGCAATCATGCAGGCCATATAGACCTCCCCCGATAGGGTGAGTAACAGGTATTAAATTGCTAAGAACAGTACTACTTAACACAACCTTACCATGGGTCCCAGAGCACATCTTTTATTATTATATTTTGTCATGGTAATCATGCAGGCCATATAGACCTCCCCCGATAGGGTGAGTAACAGGTATTAAAATGCTAAGAACAGTACTACTTAACACAACCTTACCATGGGTCCCAGAGCACATGTTTTATTTTTATATTTTGTCAGGGTAATCATGCAGGCCATATAGACCTCCCCCGATAGGGTGAGCAACAGTTTTTAAAATGCTAAGAACAGTACTACTTAACACAACCTTACCATGGGTCCCAGGACGCATGTTTTATTATTATATTTTGTCAGGGCAATCATGCAGGCCAAATAGACCTCCCCCAATAGGGCGAGTAACAGGGATGAAAGTACTAAGAATAGTACTACTTAACACAACCTAGTTACCATAAGTCCCAGACCGCATGTCTTATTATTATATTTTTTCAGGGTAATCATGCAGGCCATATAGTTATCCCCCGATAGGTATAGTAACAGGGATGAAAGTGCTAAGAATATTACTACTTAACACAACCTAGTTACCATGGGTCCCAGACCGCATGTCTTATTATTATATTTTGTCAGGGTAATCATGCAGGCCATATAGACCTCCCCCGATAAGGGGAGTAACAGGGATGGAAGTGCTAAGAATAGTTCTACTTAACACAACCTAGTTACAATGGGTCCCAGACCGCATGTTTTATTATTATACTTTGTCAGGGTAATTATATATCTATCAAATCTATCTATTTATCTTCTATCGATTCAATCTAACTATCAATTTATGTATATCTATCTATCAAATCTATCTATCTCGTGTCCGGACTGTTTTGAGACAGCCACTTGAGTTTAGGCCAAATTTGAAGTAGTAGGACAGACCAATCACAGGGATTAAAAATGCTAAGAATAGTACTACTTAACACAACCTAGTTACCATGGGTCCCAGTCCCAGACTGCATGTCTTATTGTTATATTTGGTCAGGGTAATCAAGCAGGCCATATAGACTTCCCCCGACAGGGTGAGTAACAGGTATTAAAATGCTAAGAACAGTACTACTTAACACAACCTTACCATGGGTCCCAGAGCGCATCTTTTATTATTATATTTTGTCAGGGTAATCATGCAGGCCATATAGACCTCCCCCGATAGTGTGAGTAACAGGTATTAAAATGCTAAGAACAGTACTACTTAATAAAACCTTACCATGGGTCCCAGAGCATATGTCTTATTATTATATTTTGTAAGGGTAATCATGCAGGCCGTATAGACCTCCCCCAATAGGGGGAGTTACAGGGAGTAAAGTGCTAAGAATAGTACTACTTAAAACACAACCTAGTTACCATGGGTCCCAGACCGCATGTCTTATTATAATATTTTGTCAGGGTAATCAGGCAGGCCATATAGACCTCCCCCAATAGGGTGAGTAACAGGTATTAAAATGCTAAGAACAGTACTAATTAACACAACCTTACCATGGGTCCCAGAGCATATGTCTTATTATTATATTTTGTAAGGGTAATCATGCAGGCCGTATAGACCTCCCCCGATAGGGTGAGTAACAGGTATTAAAATGCTAAGAACAGTACTACTTAACACAACCTTACCATGTGTCTCAGGACGCATGTTTTATTATTTTATTTTATCAGGGCAATCATGCAGGCCATATAGACCTCCCCCGATAGGGTGAGTAACAGGTATTAAATTGCTAAGAACAGTACTACTTAACACAACCTTACCATGGGTCCCAGAGCACATCTTTTATTATTATATTTTGTCATGGTAATCATGCAGGCCATATAGACCTCCCCCGATAGGGTGAGTAACAGGTATTAAAATGCTAAGAACAGTACTACTTAACACAACCTTACCATGGGTCCCAGAGCACATGTTTTATTTTTATATTTTGTCAGGGTAATCATGCAGGCCATATAGACCTCCCGCGATAGGGTGAGCAACAGTTTTTAAAATGCTAAGAACAGTACTACTTAACACAACCTTACCATGGGTCCCAGGACGCATGTTTTATTATTATATTTTGTCAGGGCAATCATGCAGGCCAAATAGACCTCCCCCGATAGGGCGAGTAACAGGGATGAAAGTACTAAGAATAGTACTACTTAACACAACCTAGTTACCATAAGTCCCAGACCGCATGTCTTATTATTATATTTTTTCAGGGTAATCATGCAGGCCATATAGACCTCCCCCGATAGGTGGAGTAACAGGGATGAAAGTGCTAAGAATAGTACTACTTAACACAACCTAGTTACCATGGGTCCCAGACCGCATGTCTTATTATTATATTTTGTCAGGGTAATCATGCAGGCCATATAGACCTCCCCCGATAAGGGGAGTAACAGGGATGGAAGTGCTAAGAATAGTTCTACTTAACGCAACCTAGTTACCATGGGTCCCAGACCGCATGTTTTATTATTATACTTTGTCAGGGTAATTAAATATCTATCAAATCTATCTATTTATCTTCTATCGATTCAATCTAACTATCAATTTATGTATATCTATCTATCAAATCTATCTATCTCGTGTCCGGACTGTTTTGAGACAGCCACTTGAGTTTATGCCAAATTTGAAGTAGTAGGACAGACCAATCACAGGGATTAAAAATGCTAAGAATAGTACTACTTAACACAACCTAGTTACCATGGGTCCCAGTCCCAGACTGCATGTCTTGTTGTTATATTTGGTCAGGGTAATCAAGCAGGCCATATAGACTTCCCCCGACAGGGTGAGTAACAGGTATTAAAATGCTAAGAACAGTACTACTTAACACAACCTTACCATGGGTCCCAGAGCGCATCTTTTATTATTATATTTTGTCAGGGTAATCATGCAGGCCATATAGACCTCCCCCGATAGTGTGAGTAACAGGTATTAAAATGCTAAGAACAGTACTACTTAATAAAACCTTACCATGGGTCCCAGAGCATATGTCTTATTATTATATTTTGTAAGGGTAATCATGCAGGCCGTATAGACCTCCCCCAATAGGGGGAGTTACAGGGAGTAAAGTGCTAAGAATAGTACTACTTAAAACACAACCTAGTTACCATGGGTCCCAGACCGCATGTCTTATTATAATATTTTGTCAGGGTAATCAGGCAGGCCATATAGACCTCCCCCAATAGGGTGAGTAACAGGTATTAAAATGCTAAGAACAGTACTACTTAACACAACCTTACCATGGGTGCCAGAGCATATGTCTTATTATTATATTTTGTCAGGGTAATCATGCAGGCCATATAGACCTTCCCCGATAGGGGGAGTAACAGGGATGGAAGTGCTAAGAATAGTACTACTTAACACAACCTAGTTACCATGGGTCCCAGTCCCAAACCGCATGTCTTGTTGTTACATTTGGTCAGGGTAGTCATGCAGGCCATATAGACCTCCCCCGACAGGGTGAGTAACAGGTATTAAAATGCTAAGAACAGTGCTACTTAACACGACCTTACCATGGATCCCAGAACGCATGTTTTATTATTATATTTTGTAAGGGTAATCATGCAGGCCATATAGACCACCCCCGATAGGGGGAGTAACAGGGATGAAAGTGCTAAGAATAGTAATACTTAACACAACCTAGTTACCATGGTTCCCAGATCGCATGTCTTATTATTATATTTTGTCAGGGTAATCATGCAGTCCATATAGACCTCCCCCGATAGGGTGAGTAACAGGTATTAAAATGCTAAGAACAGTACTACTTAACACAACCTTACCATGGGTCCCAGAGCGCATCTTTTATTATTATATTTTGTCAGGGTAATCATGCAGGCCCTATAGACCTCCCCCGATAGGGTGAGTAACAGGTATTAAAATGCTAAGAACAGTACTACTTAACACAACCTTACCATGGGTCCCAAAGCACATGTTTTATTTTTATATTTTGTCAGGGTAATCATGCAGGCCATATAGACCTCCTCCGATAGGGTGAGTAACAGGTATTAAAATGCTAAGAACAGTACTACCTAACACAACCTTACCATGGGTCCCAGAACGCATGTTTTATTATTTTATTTTATCAGGGCAATCATGCAGGCCATATAGACCTCCCCCGATAGATGGAGTAACAGGGATGAAAGTGCTAAGAATAGTACTACTTAACACAACCTAGTTACCATGGGTCCCAGACCGCATGTCTTATTATTATATTTTGTCAGGGTAATCATGCAAGCCATATAGACTTTCCCCAATAGGGGGAGTAACAGGGATGGAAGTGCTAATAATAGTACTACTTAACACAACCTAGTTACCATGGGTCCCAGTCCCAAACCGCATGTCTTAGAAACATAGAAACATAGATATTGACGGCAGATAAGAGCTATAGGCCCAGCAAGTCTGCCCGACCTTACCTAACAGTATAAACTTATCTAGTTCGTAGGATAGCCCTTTGCTTGTCCCATGCATTTTTAAAGTCCCCCACAGTGTTTGTTGCTACTACCTCTTGAGGAAGTCTTGTTGTTATATTTGGTCAGGGTAGTCATGCAGGCCATATAGACCTCCCCCGACAGGGTGAGTAACAGGTATTAAAATGCTAAGAACAGTGCTACTTAACACGACCTTACCATGGATCCCAGAACGCATGTTTTATTATTATATTTTGTAAGGGTAATCATGCAGGCCATATAGACCTCCCCCGATAGGGGAGTAACAGGGATGAAAGTGCTAAGAATAGTACTACTTAACACAACCTAGTTACCATGGGTCCCAGATCCCATGTCTTATTATTATATTTTGTCAGGGTAATCATGCAGTCCATATAGACCTCCCCCTATAGGGTGAGTAACAGGTATTAAAATGCTAAGAACAGTACTACTTAACACAACCTTACCATGGGTCCCAGAGCGCATCTTTTATTATTATATTTTGTCAGGGTAATCATGCAGGCCATATAGACCTCCCCCGATAGGGTGAGTAACAGGTATTAAAATGCTAAGAACATTACTACTTAACACAACCTTACCATGGGTCACAGAGCGCATCTTTTATTATTATATTTTGTCAGGGTAATCATGCAGGCCATATAGACCTCCCCCGATAGGGTGAGTAACAGGTATTAAAATGCTAAGAACAGTACTACTTAACACAACCTTACCATGGGTCCCAAAGCACATGTTTTATTTTTATATTTTGTCAGGGTAATCATGCAGGCCATATAGACCTCCTCCGATAGGGTGAGTAACAGGTATTAAAATGCTAAGAACAGTACTACTTAACACAACCTTACCATGGGTCCCACGACGCATGTTTTATTATTTTATTTTATCAGGGCAATCATGCAGGCCATATAGACCTCCCCCGATAGGGTGAGTAACAGGTATTAAATTGCTAAGAACAGTACTACTTAACACAACCTTACCATGGGTCCCAGAGCACATCTTTTATTATTATATTTTGTCATGGTAATCATGCAGGCCATATAGACCTCCCCCGATAGGGTGAGTAACAGGTATTAAAATGCTAAGAACAGTACTACTTAACACAACCTTACCATGGGTCCCAGAGCACATGTTTTATTTTTATATTTTGTCAGGGTAATCATGCAGGCCATATAGACCTCCCCCGATAGGGTGAGCAACAGTTTTTAAAATGCTAAGAACAGTACTACTTAACACAACCTTACCATGGGTCCCAGGACGCATGTTTTATTATTATATTTTGTCAGGGCAATCATGCAGGCCAAATAGACCTCCCCCAATAGGGCGAGTAACAGGGATGAAAGTACTAAGAATAGTACTACTTAACACAACCTAGTTACCATAAGTCCCAGACCGCATGTCTTATTATTATATTTTTTCAGGGTAATCATGCAGGCCATATAGTTATCCCCCGATAGGTATAGTAACAGGGATGAAAGTGCTAAGAATATTACTACTTAACACAACCTAGTTACCATGGGTCCCAGACCGCATGTCTTATTATTATATTTTGTCAGGGTAATCATGCAGGCCATATAGACCTCCCCCGATAAGGGGAGTAACAGGGATGGAAGTGCTAAGAATAGTTCTACTTAACACAACCTAGTTACAATGGGTCCCAGACCGCATGTTTTATTATTATACTTTGTCAGGGTAATTATATATCTATCAAATCTATCTATTTATCTTCTATCGATTCAATCTAACTATCAATTTATGTATATCTATCTATCAAATCTATCTATCTCGTGTCCGGACTGTTTTGAGACAGCCACTTGAGTTTAGGCCAAATTTGAAGTAGTAGGACAGACCAATCACAGGGATTAAAAATGCTAAGAATAGTACTACTTAACACAACCTAGTTACCATGGGTCCCAGTCCCAGACTGCATGTCTTATTGTTATATTTGGTCAGGGTAATCAAGCAGGCCATATAGACTTCCCCCGACAGGGTGAGTAACAGGTATTAAAATGCTAAGAACAGTACTACTTAACACAACCTTACCATGGGTCCCAGAGCGCATCTTTTATTATTATATTTTGTCAGGGTAATCATGCAGGCCATATAGACCTCCCCCGATAGTGTGAGTAACAGGTATTAAAATGCTAAGAACAGTACTACTTAATAAAACCTTACCATGGGTCCCAGAGCATATGTCTTATTATTATATTTTGTAAGGGTAATCATGCAGGCCGTATAGACCTCCCCCAATAGGGGGAGTTACAGGGAGTAAAGTGCTAAGAATAGTACTACTTAAAACACAACCTAGTTACCATGGGTCCCAGACCGCATGTCTTATTATAATATTTTGTCAGGGTAATCAGGCAGGCCATATAGACCTCCCCCAATAGGGTGAGTAACAGGTATTAAAATGCTAAGAACAGTACTAATTAACACAACCTTACCATGGGTCCCAGAGCATATGTCTTATTATTATATTTTGTAAGGGTAATCATGCAGGCCGTATAGACCTCCCCCGATAGGGTGAGTAACAGGTATTAAAATGCTAAGAACAGTACTACTTAACACAACCTTACCATGTGTCTCAGGACGCATGTTTTATTATTTTATTTTATCAGGGCAATCATGCAGGCCATATAGACCTCCCCCGATAGGGTGAGTAACAGGTATTAAATTGCTAAGAACAGTACTACTTAACACAACCTTACCATGGGTCCCAGAGCACATCTTTTATTATTATATTTTGTCATGGTAATCATGCAGGCCATATAGACCTCCCCCGATAGGGTGAGTAACAGGTATTAAAATGCTAAGAACAGTACTACTTAACACAACCTTACCATGGGTCACAGAGCACATGTTTTATTTTTATATTTTGTCAGGGTAATCATGCAGGCCATATAGACCTCCCCCGATAGGGTGAGCAACAGTTTTTAAAATGCTAAGAACAGTACTACTTAACACAACCTTACCATGGGTCCCAGGACGCATGTTTTATTATTATATTTTGTCAGGGCAATCATGCAGGCCAAATAGACCTCCCCCGATAGGGCGAGTAACAGGGATGAAAGTACTAAGAATAGTACTACTTAACACAACCTAGTTACCATAAGTCCCAGACCGCATGTCTTATTATTATATTTTTTCAGGGTAATCATGCAGGCCATATAGACCTCCCCCGATAGGTGGAGTAACAGGGATGAAAGTGCTAAGAATAGTACTACTTAACACAACCTAGTTACCATGGGTCCCAGACCGCATGTCTTATTATTATATTTTGTCAGGGTAATCATGCAGGCCATATAGACCTCCCCCGATAAGGGGAGTAACAAGGATGGAAGTGCTAAGAATAGTTCTACTTAACACAACCTAGTTACCATGGGTCCCAGACCGCATGTTTTATTATTATACTTTGTCAGGGTAATTAAATATCTATCAAATCTATCTATTTATCTTCTATCGATTCAATCTAACTATCAATTTATGTATATCTATCTATCAAATCTATCTATCTCGTGTCCGGACTGTTTTGAGACAGCCACTTGAGTTTATGCCAAATTTGAAGTAGTAGGACAGACCAATCACAGGGATTAAAAATGCTAAGAATAGTACTACTTAACACAACCTAGTTACCATGGGTCCCAGTCCCAGACTGCATGTCTTGTTGTTATATTTGGTCAGGGTAATCAAGCAGGCCACATAGACTTCCCCCGACAGGGTGAGTAACAGGTATTAAAATGCTAAGAACAGTACTACTTAACACAACCTTACCATGGGTCCCAGAGCGCATCTTTTATTATTATATTTTGTCAGGGTAATCATGCAGGCCATATAGACCTCCCCCGATAGTGTGAGTAACAGGTATTAAAATGCTAAGAACAGTACTACTTAATAAAACCTTACCATGGGTCCCAGAGCATATGTCTTATTATTATATTTTGTAAGGGTAATCATGCAGGCCGTATAGACCTCCCCCAATAGGGGGAGTTACAGGGAGTAAAGTGCTAAGAATAGTACTACTTAAAACACAACCTAGTTACCATGGGTCCCAGACCGCATGTCTTATTATAATATTTTGTCAGGGTAATCAGGCAGGCCATATAGACCTCCCCCAATAGGGTGAGTAACAGGTATTAAAATGCTAAGAACAGTACTACTTAACACAACCTTACCATGGGTGCCAGAGCATATGTCTTATTATTATATTTTGTCAGGGTAATCATGCAGGCCATATAGACCTTCCCCGATAGGGGGAGTAACAGGGATGGAAGTGCTAAGAATAGTACTACTTAACACAACCTAGTTACCATGGGTCCCAGTCCCAAACCGCATGTCTTGTTGTTACATTTGGTCAGGGTAGTCATGCAGGCCATATAGACCTCCCCCGACAGGGTGAGTAACAGGTATTAAAATGCTAAGAACAGTGCTACTTAACACGACCTTACCATGGATCCCAGAACGCATGTTTTATTATTATATTTTGTAAGGGTAATCATGCAGGCCATATAGACCGCCCCCGATAGGGGAGTAACAGGGATGAAAGTGCTAAGAATAGTACTACTTAACACAACCTAGTTACCATGGGTCCCAGATCGCATGTCTTATTATTATATTTTGTCAGGGTAATCATGCAGTCCATATAAACCTCCCCCGATAGGGTGAGTAACAGGTATTAAAATGCTAAGAACAGTACTACTTAACACAACCTTACCATGGGTCCCAGTGCACATGTTTTATTTTTATATTTTGTCAGGGTAATCAGGCAGGCCATATAGACCTCCTCCGATAGGTTGAGTAACAGGTATTAAAATGCTAATAACAGTACTACTTAACACAACCTTACCATGGGTCCCAGGACGCATGTTTTATTATTTTATTTTATCAGGGCAATCATGCAGGCCATATAGACCTCCCCCGATAGGTGGAGTAACAGGGATGAAAGTGCTAAGAAAAGTACTACTTAACACAACCTAGTTACCATGGGTCCCAGACCGCATGTCTTATTATTATATTTTGTCAGGGTAATCATGCAGGCCATATAGACCTTCCCCGATAGGGGGAGTAACAGGGATGGAAGTGCTAAGAATAGTACTACTTAACACAACCTAGTTACCATGGGTCCCAGTCCCAAACCGCATGTCTTGTTGTTACATTTGGTCAGGGTAGTCATGCAGGCCATATAGACCTCCCCCGACAGGGTGAGTAACAGGTATTAAAATGCTAAGAACAGTGCTACTTAACACGACCTTACCATGGATCCCAGAACGCATGTTTTATTATTATATTTTGTAAGGGTAATCATGCAGGCCATATAGACCGCCCCCGATAGGGGAGTAACAGGGATGAAAGTGCTAAGAATAGTACTACTTAACACAACCTAGTTACCATGGGTCCCAGATCGCATGTCTTATTATTATATTTTGTCAGGGTAATCATGCAGTCCATATAAACCTCCCCCGATAGGGTGAGTAACAGGTATTAAAATGCTAAGAACAGTACTACTTAACACAACCTTACCATGGGTCCCAGTGCACATGTTTTATTTTTATATTTTGTCAGGGTAATCAGGCAGGCCATATAGACCTCCTCCGATAGGTTGAGTAACAGGTATTAAAATGCTAATAACAGTACTACTTAACACAACCTTACCATGGGTCCCAGGACGCATGTTTTATTATTTTATTTTATCAGGGCAATCATGCAGGCCATATAGACCTCCCCCGATAGGTGGAGTAACAGGGATGAAAGTGCTAAGAAAAGTACTACTTAACACAACCTAGTTACCATGGGTCCCAGACCGCATGTCTTATTATTATATTTTGTCAGGGTAATCATGCAGGCCATATAGACCTTCCCCGATAGGGGGAGTAACAGGGATGGAAGTGCTAAGAATAGTACTACTTAACACAACCTAGTTACCATGGGTCCCAGACCGCATGTCTTATTATTATATTTTGTCAGGGTAATCATGCAGGCCATATAGACCTCCCCCAATAGGGGGAGTAACAGGGTTGAAAGTACTAAGAATAGTACTACTTAACACAACCTAGTTACCATGGGTCCCAGACCGCATGTCTTATTATTATATTTTGTCAGGCTAATCATGCAGGCCATATAGAACTCCCCCGATAGGGTGAGGAACAAGTATTAAAATGCTAAGAACAGTACTACTTAACACAACCTTACCATGGGTCCCAAAGCACATGTTTTATTTTTATATTTTGTCAGGGTAATCATGCAGGCCATGTAGACCTCCTCCGATAGGGTGAGTAACAGGTATTGAAATGCTTAGAACAGTACTACTTAATACAACCTTACCATGGGTCCCAGGACCCATGTTTTATTATTTTATTTTATCAGGGTAATCATGCAGGCCATATAGACCTTCCCCGATAGGTGGAGTAACAGGGATGAAAGTGCTAAGAATAGTACTACTTAACACAACCTAGTTACCATGGGTCCCAGACCGCATGTCTTCTTAATATATTTTGTCAGGGTAATCATGCAGGCCATATAGACCTTCCCCGATAGGGGGAGTAACAGGGATGGAAGTGCTAAGAATAGTACTACTTAACACAACCTAGTTACCATGGGTCCCAGTACCAAAACCGCATGTCTTGTTGTTATATTTGGTCAGGGTAATCATGCAGGCCATATAGACCTCCCCCGACAGGGTGATTAACAGGTATTAAAATGCTAAGAACAGTACTTCTTAACACGACCTTACCATGGATCCCAGAACGCATGTTTTATTATTATATTTTGTAAGGGTAATCATGCAGGCCATATAGACCACCCCCGATAGGGGGAGTAACAGGGATGAAAGTGCTAAGAATAGTACTACTTAACACAACCTAGTTACCATGGGTCCCAGATCGCATGTCTTATTATTATATTTTGTCAGGGTAATCATGCAGTCCATATAGACCTCCCCCGATAGGGTGAGTAACAGGTATTAAAATGCTAAGAACAGTACTACTTAACACAACCTTACCATGGGTCCCAGAGCGCATCTTTTATTATTATATTTTGTCAGGGTAATCATGCAGGCCATATAGACCACCCCCGATAGGGGGAGTAACAGGGATGAAAGTGCTAAGAATAGTACCACTTAACACAACCTAGTTACCATGGGTCCCACACCGCATGTTTTGTTGTTATACTTTGTCAGGGTAATCATGAAGGCCATATAGACCTCCACCGAAAGGGAGAGTAAGAGGGATTAAAATGCTAAGAACAGTACTAATTAACACAACCTTACCATGGGTCCCAGAGCATATGTCTTATTATTATATTTTGTAAGGGTAATCATGCAGGCCGTATAGACCTCCCCCGATAGGGTGAGTAACAGGTATTAAAATGCTAAGAACAGTACTACTTAACACAACCTTACCATGTGTCTCAGGACGCATGTTTTATTATTTTATTTTATCAGGGCAATCATGCAGGCCATATAGACCTCCCCCGATAGGAGGAGTTACAGGGATGAAAGTGCTAAGAATAGTACTACATAACACAACCTAGTTACCATGGGTCACAGAACGCATGTTTTGTTATTATACTTTGTCAGGGTAATCATGCAGGCCATATAGACCTCCCTTCATAGGGGGAGTAACAGGGATTAAAGTAATAAGAATAGTACTACTTAACACAACCTAGTTACCATGTGTCCCACACCGCATGTTTTGTTGTTATACTTTGTCAGGGTAATCATGCAGGCCATATAGACCTCCACTGAAAGCGGGAGTAAGAGGGATTAAACTGCTAAGAAAAGTTTTACTTAACACAACCTAGTTACCATGGGTGCCAGACCGCGTGTCTTGTTGTTATACTTTGTCATGGTAATCTTGCAGGCCATATAGACCTTCCCCGATAGGGGGAGTAACAGGGATGGAAGTGCTAAGAATAGTACTACTTAACACAACCTAGTTACCATGGGTCCCAGACCGCATGTCTTATTATTATATTTTGTCAGGGTAATCATGCAGGCCATATAGACCTCCCCCAATAGGGGGAGTAACAGGGTTGAAAGTACTAAGAATAGTACTACTTAACACAACCTAGTTACCATGGGTCCCAGACCGCATGTCTTATTATTATATTTTGTCAGGCTAATCATGCAGGCCATATAGAACTCCCCCGATAGGGTGAGGAACAAGTATTAAAATGCTAAGAACAGTACTACTTAACACAACCTTACCATGGGTCCCAAAGCACATGTTTTATTTTTATATTTTGTCAGGGTAATCATGCAGGCCATGTAGACCTCCTCCGATAGGGTGAGTAACAGGTATTGAAATGCTTAGAACAGTACTACTTAATACAACCTTACCATGGGTCCCAGGACCCATGTTTTATTATTTTATTTTATCAGGGTAATCATGCAGGCCATATAGACCTTCCCCGATAGGTGGAGTAACAGGGATGAAAGTGCTAAGAATAGTACTACTTAACACAACCTAGTTACCATGGGTCCCAGACCGCATGTCTTCTTAATATATTTTGTCAGGGTAATCATGCAGGCCATATAGACCTTCCCCGATAGGGGGAGTAACAGGGATGGAAGTGCTAAGAATAGTACTACTTAACACAACCTAGTTACCATGGGTCCCAGTACCAAAACCGCATGTCTTGTTGTTATATTTGGTCAGGGTAATCATGCAGGCCATATAGACCTCCCCCGACAGGGTGATTAACAGGTATTAAAATGCTAAGAACAGTACTTCTTAACACGACCTTACCATGGATCCCAGAACGCATGTTTTATTATTATATTTTGTAAGGGTAATCATGCAGGCCATATAGACCACCCCCGATAGGGGGAGTAACAGGGATGAAAGTGCTAAGAATAGTACTACTTAACACAACCTAGTTACCATGGGTCCCAGATCGCATGTCTTATTATTATATTTTGTCAGGGTAATCATGCAGTCCATATAGACCTCCCCCGATAGGGTGAGTAACAGGTATTAAAATGCTAAGAACAGTACTACTTAACACAACCTTACCATGGGTCCCAGAGCGCATCTTTTATTATTATATTTTGTCAGGGTAATCATGCAGGCCCTATAGACCTCCCCCGATAGGGTGAGTAACAGGTATTAAAATGCTAAGAACAGTACTACTTAACACAACCTTACCATGGGTCCCAAAGCACATGTTTTATTTTTATATTTTGTCAGGGTAATCATGCAGGCCATATAGACCTCCTCCGATAGGGTGAGTAACAGGTATTAAAATGCTAAGAACAGTACTACCTAACACAACCTTACCATGGGTCTCAGAACGCATGTTTTATTATTTTATTTTATCAGGGCAATCATGCAGGCCATATAGACCTCCCCCGATAGATGGAGTAACAGGGATGAAAGTGCTAAGAATAGTACTACTTAACACAACCTAGTTACCATGGGTCCCAGACCGCATGTCTTATTATTATATTTTGTCAGGGTAATCATGCAGGCCATATAGACTTTCCCCGATAGGGGGAGTAACAGGGATGGAAGTGCTAATAATAGTACTACTTAACACAACCTAGTTACCATGGGTCCCAGTCCCAAACCGCATGTCTTAGAAACATAGAAACATAGATATTGACGGCAGATAAGAGCTATAGGCCCAGCAAGTCTGCCCGACCTTACCTAACAGTATAAACTTATCTAGTTCGTAGGATAGCCCTTTGCTTGTCCCATGCATTTTTAAAGTCCCCCACAGTGTTTGTTGCTACTACCTCTTGAGGAAGTCTTGTTGTTATATTTGGTCAGGGTAGTCATGCAGGCCATATAGACCTCCCCCGACAGGGTGAGTAACAGGTATTAAAATGCTAAGAACAGTACTACTTAACACGACCTTACCATGGATCCCAGAACGCATGTTTTATTATTATATTTTGTAAGGGTAATCATGCAGGCCATATAGACCGCCCCCGATAGGGGAGTAACAGGGATGAAAGTGCTAAGAATAGTACTACTTAACACAACCTAGTTACCATGGGTCCCAGATCCCATGTCTTATTATTATATTTTGTCAGGGTAATCATGCAGTCCATATAGACCTCCCCCTATAGGGTGAGTAACAGGTATTAAAATGCTAAGAACAGTACTACTTAACACAACCTTACCATGGGTCACAGAGCGCATCTTTTATTATTATATTTTGTCAGGGTAATCATGCAGGCCATATAGACCTCCCCCGATAGGGTGAGTAACAGGTATTAAAATGCTAAGAACATTACTACTTAACACAACCTTACCATGGGTCCCAGAGCGCATCTTTTATTATTATATTTTGTCAGGGTAATCATGCAGGCCATATAGACCTCCCCCGATAGGGTGAGTAACAGGTATTAAAATGCTAAGAACAGTACTACTTAACACAACCTTACCATGGGTCCCAGAGCACATGTTTTATTTTTATATTTTGTCAGGGTAATCATGCAGGCCATATAGACCTCCTCCGATAGGGTGAGTAACAGGTATTAAAATGCTAAGAACAGTACTACTTAACACAACCTTACCATGGGTCCCACGACGCATGTTTTATTATTTTATTTTATCAGGGCAATCATGCAGGCCATATAGACCTCCCCCGATAGGGTGAGTAACAGGTATTAAATTGCTAAGAACAGTACTACTTAACACAACCTTACCATGGGTCCCAGAGCACATCTTTTATTATTATATTTTGTCATGGTAATCATGCAGGCCATATAGACCTCCCCCGATAGGGTGAGTAACAGGTATTAAAATGCTAAGAACAGTACTACTTAACACAACCTTACCATGGGTCCCAGAGCACATGTTTTATTTTTATATTTTGTCAGGGTAATCATGCAGGCCATATAGACCTCCCCCGATAGGGTGAGTAACAGTTTTTAAAATGCTAAGAACAGTACTACTTAACACAACCTTACCATGGGTCCCATGACGCATGTTTTATTATTATATTTTGTCAGGGCAATCATGCAGGCCAAATAGACCTCCCCCGATAGGGCGAGTAACAGGGATGAAAGTACTAAGAATAGTACTACTTAACACAACCTAGTTACCATAAGTCCCAGACCGCATGTCTTATTATTATATTTTTTCAGGGTAATCATGCAGGCCATATAGTTATCCCCCGATAGGTGGAGTAACAGGGATGAAAGTGCTAAGAATAGTACTACTTAACACAACCTAGTTACCATGGGTCCCAGACCGCATGTCTTATTATTATATTTTGTCAGGGTAATCATGCAGGCCATATAGACCTCCCCCGATAAGGGGAGTAACAGGGATGGAAGTGCTAAGAATAGTTCTACTTAACACAACCTAGTTACAATGGGTCCCAGACCGCATGTTTTATTATTATACTTTGTCAGGGTAATTATATATCTATCAAATCTATCTATTTATCTTCTATCGATTCAATCTAACTATCAATTTATGTATATCTATCTATCAAATCTATCTATCTCGTGTCCGGACTGTTTTGAGACAGCCACTTGAGTTTAGGCCAAATTTGAAGTAGTAGGACAGACCAATCACAGGGATTAAAAATGCTAAGAATAGTACTACTTAACACAACCTAGTTACCATGGGTCCCAGTCCCAGACTGCATGTCTTATTGTTATATTTGGTCAGGGTAATCAAGCAGGCCATATAGACTTCCCCCGACAGGGTGAGTAACAGGTATTAAAATGCTAAGAACAGTACTACTTAACACAACCTTACCATGGGTCCCAGAGCGCATCTTTTATTATTATATTTTGTCAGGGTAATCATGCAGGCCATATAGACCTCCCCCGATAGTGTGAGTAACAGGTATTAAAATGCTAAGAACAGTACTACTTAATAAAACCTTACCATGGGTCCCAGAGCATATGTCTTATTATTATATTTTGTAAGGGTAATCATGCAGGCCGTATAGACCTCCCCCAATAGGGGGAGTTACAGGGAGTAAAGTGCTAAGAATAGTACTACTTAAAACACAACCTAGTTACCATGGGTCCCAGACCGCATGTCTTATTATAATATTTTGTCAGGGTAATCAGGCAGGCCATATAGACCTCCCCCAATAGGGTGAGTAACAGGTATTAAAATGCTAAGAACAGTACTAATTAACACAACCTTACCATGGGTCCCAGAGCATATGTCTTATTATTATATTTTGTAAGGGTAATCATGCAGGCCGTATAGACCTCCCCCGATAGGGTGAGTAACAGGTATTAAAATGCTAAGAACAGTACTACTTAACACAACCTTACCATGTGTCTCAGGACGCATGTTTTATTATTTTATTTTATCAGGGCAATCATGCAGGCCATATAGACCTCCCCCGATAGGGTGAGTAACAGGTATTAAATTGCTAAGAACAGTACTACTTAACACAACCTTACCATGGGTCCCAGAACACATCTTTTATTATTATATTTTGTCATGGTAATCATGCAGGCCATATAGACCTCCCCCGATAGGGTGAGTAACAGGTATTAAAATGCTAAGAACAGTACTACTTAACACAACCTTACCATGGGTCCCAGAGCACATGTTTTATTTTTATATTTTGTCAGGGTAATCATGCAGGCCATATAGACCTCCCGCGATAGGGTGAGCAACAGTTTTTAAAATGCTAAGAACAGTACTACTTAACACAACCTTACCATGGGTCCCAGGACGCATGTTTTATTATTATATTTTGTCAGGGCAATCATGCAGGCCAAATAGACCTCCCCCGATAGGGCGAGTAACAGGGATGAAAGTACTAAGAATAGTACTACTTAACACAACCTAGTTACCATAAGTCCCAGACCGCATGTCTTATTATTATATTTTTTCAGGGTAATCATGCAGGCCATATAGACCTCCCCCGATAGGTGGAGTAACAGGGATGAAAGTGCTAAGAATAGTACTACTTAACACAACCTAGTTACCATGGGTCCCAGACCGCATGTCTTATTATTATATTTTGTCAGGGTAATCATGCAGGCCATATAGACCTCCCCCGATAAGGGGAGTAACAGGGATGGAAGTGCTAAGAATAGTTCTACTTAACGCAACCTAGTTACCATGGGTCCCAGACCGCATGTTTTATTATTATACTTTGTCAGGGTAATTAAATATCTATCAAATCTATCTATTTATCTTCTATCGATTCAATCTAACTATCAATTTATGTATATCTATCTATCAAATCTATCTATCTCGTGTCCGGACTGTTTTGAGACAGCCACTTGAGTTTATGCCAAATTTGAAGTAGTAGGACAGACCAATCACAGGGATTAAAAATGCTAAGAATAGTACTACTTAACACAACCTAGTTACCATGGGTCCCAGTCCCAGACTGCATGTCTTGTTGTTATATTTGGTCAGGGTAATCAAGCAGGCCATATAGACTTCCCCCGACAGGGTGAGTAACAGGTATTAAAATGCTAAGAACAGTACTACTTAACACAACCTTACCATGGGTCCCAGAGCGCATCTTTTATTATTATATTTTGTCAGGGTAATCATGCAGGCCATATAGACCTCCCCCGATAGTGTGAGTAACAGGTATTAAAATGCTAAGAACAGTACTACTTAATAAAACCTTACCATGGGTCCCAGAGCATATGTCTTATTATTATATTTTGTAAGGGTAATCATGCAGGCCGTATAGACCTCCCCCAATAGGGGGAGTTACAGGGAGTAAAGTGCTAAGAATAGTACTACTTAAAACACAACCTAGTTACCATGGGTCCCAGACCGCATGTCTTATTATAATATTTTGTCAGGGTAATCAGGCAGGCCATATAGACCTCCCCCAATAGGGTGAGTAACAGGTATTAAAATGCTAAGAACAGTACTACTTAACACAACCTTACCATGGGTGCCAGAGCATATGTCTTATTATTATATTTTGTAAGGGTAATCATGCAGGCCGAATAGACCTCCCCCGATAGGGGGAGTTACAGGGATTAAAGTGCTAAGAATAGTACTACTTAAAACACAACCAAGTTACCATGGGTCCCAGACCGCATGTCTTATTATTACATTTTGTCAGGGTAATCAGGCAGGCTATATAGACCTCCCCCGATAGGGGGAGTAACAGGGATTAAAGAGCAAAGAATAGTACAAGTTAACACAACCTAGTTAACACTGGTTCCCAGACCGCATATCTTATTATTATATTTTGGTATGGTAATCATGCAGGCCATATAGACCTCCCCCGATAGGGGAAGTAACAGGGATTAAAGTGCTAAGAAAAGTACTACTTAACACAACCTAGTTACCATGGGTCCCAGACCGTGTGTCTTGTTGTTATACTTTGTCAGGATAATCATGCAGGCCATATACACCTCCCCCAATAGGAGGAGTTGCAGGGATGAAAGTGATAAGAATAGTACTACTTTACACATCCTAGTTACCATGGGTCCCAGACCGCATGTTTAATTATTATACTTTGTCAGGGTAGTTATATATCTAACAAATCTATCTATTTATCTTCTATCGATTCTATCTAACTATCAATCTATGTATATCTATCTATCCTATCTATCTATCTATCTATCTATCTATCTATCTATCTTGTGTCCGGACTGTTTTGAGACAGCCACATGTGTTTTTGACAAATTTGAAGTAGGAGGACAGACCAATCACAGGGATTAAACTGCGAAGAATAGTAATACTTAAGAAAACTAGTTATACCAGTACCACCATGGGTCCCAGACCGCATGTTTTGTTGTTATACTTTGTCAGGGTAATCATGCAGGCCATATAGACCTCCCCCGATAGGGGGAGTTACAGGGATGAAAATGCTAGGATAAGTACTACTTAACACAACATATTTACCATGGGTCCCAGAACGCATGGTTTGTTGTTATACTTTGTCAGGTTAATCATGCAGGCCATATAGACTTCCATTGATAGGGGGATTAACAGGGATTAAAGTGCTAAGAATAGTACAATTTAACACAACCTAGTTAACATTAACAGTGGTTCCCAGACCGCATGTCTTGTTGTTAGATTTTGTCAGGATAATCAGGCAGGCCATATAGACCTCCCCCAATAGGGGGAGTAACAGGGATTTAAGTGCTAAGAATAGTAAAATTTAACACAACCTAGTTAACAGTGGTTCCCAGACCGCATGTCTTGTTGTTATATTTTGCCAGGATAATCAGGCACGCCATATAGACCCCCCCCCCCCGATAGGGGGAGTAACAGGGATTAAAGTGCTAAGAATAATACTACTTAACACAACCTAGTTACCATGGGTCCCAGACCGCATGTTTTGTTATTATACTTTGTCAGGGTAATCATGCAGGCCATATAGACCTCCCTTGATTGGAGGAGTAACAGGGATTACAGTTCTAAGCATAATACTACTTAAAACAACCTAGTTACCATGGGTCCCACACCGCATGGTTTGTTGTTATACTTTGTCAGGATAATCATGAAGGCCATATAGACCTCCACCGAAAGGGGGAGTAAGAGGGATTAAACTACTAAGAAAAGTTTTACTTAACGCAACATAGTTACTATGGGTCCCAGACAGCATGTCTTGTTGTTATATTTTGTCAGGGTAATCATGCAGGCCATATAGACCTCCCCCGATAGGAGGAGTAACAGGGATGAAAGTGCTAAGAATAGTACCACTTAACACAACCTAGTTACCATGGGTCCCACACCGCATGTTTTGTTGTTATACTTTGTCAGGGTAATCATGAAGGCCATATAGACCTCCACCGAAAGGGAGAGTAAGAGGGATTAAAATGCTAAGAACAGTACTAATTAACACAACCTTACCATGGGTCCCAGAGCATATGTCTTATTATTATATTTTGTAAGGGTAATCATGCAGGCCGTATAGACCTCCCCCGATAGGGTGAGTAACAGGTATTAAAATGCTAAGAACAGTACTACTTAACACAACCTTACCATGTGTCTCAGGACGCATGTTTTATTATTTTATTTTATCAGGGCAATCATGCAGGCCATATAGACCTCCCCCGATAGGAGGAGTTACAGGGATGAAAGTGCTAAGAATAGTACTACATAACACAACCTAGTTACCATGGGTCACAGAACGCATGTTTTGTTATTATACTTTGTCAGGGTAATCATGCAGGCCATATAGACCTCCCTTCATAGGGGGAGTAACAGGGATTAAAGTAATAAGAATAGTACTACTTAACACAACCTAGTTACCATGTGTCCCACACCGCATGTTTTGTTGTTATACTTTGTCAGGGTAATCATGCAGGCCATATAGACCTCCACTGAAAGCGGGAGTAAGAGGGATTAAACTGCTAAGAAAAGTTTTACTTAACACAACCTAGTTACCATGGGTGCCAGACCGCGTGTCTTGTTGTTATACTTTGTCATGGTAATCTTGCAGGCCATATAGACCTCCCCGATAGGAGGAGTTACAGGGATGAAAGTGCTAAGAATAGTACTACTTAACACAACCTAGTTACCATGGGTCCCAGACCGCATGTTTAATTATTATACTTTGTCAGGGTAATAATATATCTAACAAATCTATCTATTTATCTTCTATTGATTCTATCTAACTATCAATATATGTATATCTATCTATCCTATCTATCTATCTATCTATCTCGTGTCCGGACTGTTTTGAGACAGCCACTTGTGTTTTTGAAAAATTTGAAGTAGGAGGACAGACCAATCATCTTCTTCCATCTCCCTGTTCTAAAAATGCAGGCCATATAGACCTCCCCCGATAGGTGGAGTAACAGGTTGTAGTAAACTGATAAGAATAGTACTACTTAACACACCACGGGTCCCAGACAGCATGTCTTATTGTTATACTCTGTCAGGGAAATTATATATCTTTCAAATCTATCTATTTATCTATCAAATCAATCTATCTATCGAATGTATCTATCAAATGTATATTGCATCTATTGATCGATGTAATTCGTATCTATAGAATGTATATTACATCTTTTGATTGATGTAATTTATATCTATCAAATGTATATTGCATCTATGGATCGATAACATTCGTATCTATCAAATGGATATTGCATCTATTGATCGATGTAATTCGTATCTATCAAATGTATGTTGCATCTATTGATCTATGTAATTTGTATCGATCATATGGATATTGCATCGATTGAGCTATGTAATCTATGTATCTATCTATCTATCTATCTATCTATCAAATCTATCTATCTCGTGGTTGTGCAAATGGACTGTTTGCGGTTGTTTGCAGTACGTTACACTTGGAGTTTGGTCTTTCACTGTGAAGCGGGCGTAACCCTTATACTACCTGATCGATACGACATCATAACTGATGCTTTAAAGCACGTTATTGCAAACAATTTAGGAATGTTAGGTGATTTAGGCCCTTTATGGGTTTAAAGCAGACTCTGCATCAACTATGTAATTTTCCATGGGAGTTTTGACATGGATCCCCCTCCAGCATGCCACAGTCCAGGTGTTAGTACCCTTGAAACAACTTTTCCATCATTATTGTGAAAGAGCCCTTGTGGGTTTTAAAGTTCGCCTGCCTATTGAAGTCAATGGTGGTTCGCCGGATCGCAAACAATTCCGGAAGTTCGAGTCCGCAGTTCGCGAACCGAAATTTTTAAGTTTGCAACATCATTATATGTGGGTGCTTTGGCTATCAGTAGACCCACCGGACCCAAAACACCAGTAAAGTGCTGCTGCATGTACTGCCGGCTGCAGAAATATGCACCGCGTCTTTGGGCAGCATCACCAACTTGCAGCAAGTGTCAGTAGGAGGCTGGATGCTCACGTAGGAGTCAGGAGGAGGGAGCAGGAGGAGGTAAAGAGTTATAACTCTGCGCCGCGGTTAGTTACCGGGCCCTGACCATTCTAACTTCTCTGTTCCCTCTGCCTGCATGGTCTCTTCTCACCCGGTGTCACTGAGAGTGAGAGGTCAGGGTGAGTAGTGACCACATCAGCAGAGGGAATAGTAGGAAGGAAGTTGTACGGTCTCTGACCTGCTTGGCCCCCGGGGGGTTGGTTAAGGATGGGGGTTAGACTGCAGTGAAAGCAGAGGCTCTGTGGTAGAGAATGGGGGAAGAAAAGAGTCTGAAGAGCTGGCCCAAATTGCACACTGTGTCCTGGCCTGTGCTTCTGCACGCATCCCCCCTCTTTCTTTCTCTCTTTCGCCCGCTGTCTCTCTCTCTTCCCCTTTTGTTTCTCTCTCTTTTGACCCTCTGCCTCTATCTCTTCCCCCCCTCTGTCTCTCTCTCCCCCCTCTGTCTCTCTCTCCCCCCTCTGTCTCTCTCTCTTCTCCCCCCTCTGTCTCTCTCTATCCCCCCCCTCTGTCACTCTCTCTCTTTTCCCTCTCTGTCTCTCTTCCCCCCTCTGTCTCTCTCTCTTCCCCCTCTGTCTCTCTCTCTTCCCCCCTCTGTCTCTCCTCTCTGTCTCTCCTCTCTGTCTCCCTCTCTCTGTCTCCCCTCTTTGTCTCCCCCCTCTGTCTCCTCTCTCTGTCTCCCCATCTGTCCCCATTCTTTCTGTCTGTCTCCCCCCTCTGTCTCTCCCCTCTGTATCTCCTCTCTGTCTCTCCTCTCTGTCTCCCTCTCTCTGTCTCCCCTCTCTGTCTCCCCCCTCTGTCTCCTCTCTCTTTCTCCCCATCTGTCCCCATTCTTTCTCTCTGTCTCCCCCCCTCTGTCTCTCCTTTCTGTCTCACTGTCTCCCACCTCTGTCTCACTGTCTCCCCCCTCTGTCTCACTGCCCCCCTTGTCTCAGTGTAGAAGGGATGGGCAAGATTGGAGGGGCAATAGTGTGGAGGAGGGGCAGAGGAAGTATGTAGGTGTCACAGAAAGGGGGGCCACACATCTATAATGTTTTTAGGTTTTTTTTTTGGTATGCTTTTATGTTTATCTCCTTACAGGTGTTCCATCCTCATCTCCTGTTTTCTTTCCTGGTGGTGGGCATTTCTTTTCTCCCAGGGGGGTGCTTTGAGATATTTATTGTAATTTAGAATATATATATATATATATATATATATATATATATATATATACTGCTCAGTCACTAAGTCGTGTAAAAAAATTCTGCTCAGAGCAGAAGCATCTTCACACAGCTGTAAAATAAATTAGAGGGAACATTGGCCCCATGTTAATTGATCACAGCACGCTCCCGTGCTTGGAACTCTGCGATCAACTTTAAATGTGCATGTGCAACTCCTTACGCTATTTGCGCAACTGCATCACTGCTTCTGTTGTGCAAATAACGTAAGGAGTTATGCATGCGCATTTCAAGTTGATCGCAGAGTTTCAAGCACGGGAGCGTGCTGTGATCAATTAACATGAGGCGCATGGTGACGCTCTGATTGGCTAGAAGATCTGCCACTCAAATAACCCACATGAAAAATTGGAGAGAGAGGTTGCATTCAATGATGTAATGTAGCATGAATAAAAATAGATTTATTTAGTGTACAGATGACATGGGTAATAAATAAGCATATCGATATGATAGTTAGAAGACCTTTCCAAATATGTTTAGTAGTTTGGGAAAATGTACCATCACTTTAAAGTTCACCTACCAACTAGACCGAAATAGTATACTGTATCTATATATGCAATTGATTGGTAGGGAAAATAAGGTTTCTGCAGAACTTTATAGAAAGGAGAGCAGATTTGTGCCACCCACAAAACTTTAAGAATTCTGAAGGGCCAGCAAATTAGGATTAGAAGATTATGCACAGATTTCACTAGTTACCGCAAACACTTCATGGAACTTGTAGAGAGACTGGTAACCAGAGGTTATAATAGAGGGAACTTAATGCATATGAGAACAGAAATAGGCAAACTCAATAGGGAATAACTTTTCAAACAACCTAACTATAAAAGATAACAAAAAAGACAAAAAGAAAATGATTTGACTAAAATCAATTTTATAATTATAACACAATACAGTAGTCAGTTTGGAGTGATTAAGAAGATTATACAAAACAATTCTGGCATTTTATCCCTAGATCCACAATGTAAATCTATTCTGGAGAGTGGTATCAAATGTATCCCAAAAAGAGTTTCAACTGTTGGTGGTCATATTATTAAGTATGTACATAACTCGGACAAACAATCTAGTGAACACTGGCTGACCAAAAAGGGCTTTTTCAGATGTGGAATATATTGTAACGCTTGTGCACATTGTATTATGGGCTCTGAGGTAAATTTGACTACCACATATTTTGTCCACCATATAAAATGTAGGTTGGACTGTTGTTCAAAATATGTAATTTACCTGATAACCTGTGGGGGGGGGGGGGTGGCAAACAGTATACAGGCACCTCTAGCAGAAACATCTCTCCTCTATAAAGATCCCCTAAAACACCTGTGGGTAAACACTTTTTTCACCATAAAGTAAAGAAACAAGCTCTACTATTCCAAGCCATAGATTTCATTCCAGCAAACAAGATAGGGGGTGTGGTGACATTTTATCACTGGAATATTCACTTAGCTGTTATTGGGATCCCTTCCCCCAGGTACACCTTTCTCTCTGAACTATAGACACTCCCATTGGTCTTTTTGAGTGGCATTTGATAAGCCACTCCCTTTTGAATTGTTTTATAAAATACTGTAACACCAGAGCCTCTGTCTCTCTATTGTATCCTGCTCCTGCTAAAAGATGGATGATGTTGGACACAGAGAATCTGGCTAAGTATTTCTGGGATAATATTCTGTGTAGCAGTATTGCACAATTAGGGTTAGTGTAGAAAAGTTGCCCTGTATCTTAAAATGTGGACTGTATCTGTAAAATAGATTTATATATATATATACCTGTAAATATTTATCTTATTATTAACATATATTGATTCCTAAATAAACTGTTTGACAAATAATGGAGGACCCCTCATAGAGTTTATTTAACAATTTATCTGTGTTGGTTTTAGTGGTTTCACCATAGAGATTTAGTATATTATATTTAGTAGACAGTAAAGATATTTTAAATTAATAGATAAACACATTTTGGCGGCCATGAAGTTGTAGACGAATCCATATGCCATTTAGTTTTGCAGGAATCAAATGAATGTTGATTTATTTTAAATTTAACTGCAGTAAATGTAGATTTGATGTTTTATAGCAAAGTTTTTGTATGTAGTACTTTATTTAAAAAGCGCAAATAGTGGTTGGTTTCAAAGGCCTGTTGTATGTTTCTCAAGAAAAGCATGGCTTTAAAAAACCTGTATTTCTGGTCTGTATAAATTTGCATTTGCATAGGGGAAGCACATAATGGTTGGTTTCAGCAGGCCTGCTGTTTGTAGCTTACTAAATCTTAAATAACCCCCACATTGTTATCTATAAGGCCAATGTGTACTTTCTGTCTCTTTGTGTTGAAAAGAGATTTTTTAAAAAAAAAGCATGTGATAAGAGGCAACCCTAAAAGGCTTAGAAATCAGCATATGAGCCTACCTATGTTTGGCTTCAACTTAGAATACCAAGAGAAAAAAAAGCAAGTTTGATGATGGAAGTAAATTGTGAAGTTGATTATACTAGACTGTCCCTTTAACTCTTGTATTTTTCTTGTTTTTGGAAACTGGATACTTTTATTGTTGAGCCAGTTTTCTATCAGTTTTCTAATGAATTTTAGAGACATGTGTTGTGTTGGTCCCATCTAAATGTTTTTACAAACAAAAGCTTTACAGTACTATGCCAACAGTAAGGTTTTTTATTTATTTCTTTTTACAAAGGATTCATTTCTGTGAATGTGTTACACCCAGAGCTGTAGCTTGCCCTATACATAAATTTAATTCTGAATTGTATGGGAAATTGTGTAGAATTTAAAGTTAAGAAATTACAGTTTAATTAAGCTTTGTTTTGGGTAACAAAGTTAAAAATTTGCATTTCCTGTGTTTGGAGCAGATCCTGGAACCAAAACTACAGTTGAAATTAGCATTTAGAAGTTCTATAGAATCTTCCTGTACTTAAAATATTTTTATAATTTTTCCTCAATTTGGGAAAATATCAGTAAAAAGGATTCCTTGCTTTGCTTTGTTCATTTATTTTATTTAGGTTAGTATTATTGATGGTTCACACCTTTTAAAAGAGAACAATATTTAATTTTTTAATTTTGTTCTTAATTTCTGTTTAGTTTTATTGCCCTATAGAGATTATAATTTCTTGCATTTGGGGCAGTTAAAATAGTCTGGCAAACTATGCTGTGAGAGACACACAATAGTCTGTTCCCCAGATTTAAAATAAAGAATAATCAGCAGTGGTTAGAAAAACTAAATTTAACTATATTACCACCTCTGCTGGAATGCTGACCTGCTTATAACAGATCTAATTACTACCCTTCTACATGGCTTAACTGCTATGTCCTTTGTTGTGTAAAATCTCAATGGTATCTTGTACATCCTGTGTTAACATTTAAAAAAAAACAAAAAAAAAACAAACTACTATGCTGTGAGAGACACACTATTCTAGTATATATATATATATATATATATATATATATATATATATATATATATATATATATATATATATAAATATTTTTTTTTATTATTTTAGTTCTAACGGCTATCTGTTAAAAATGTCTGGAAAAAACTATATTTCACAGGAAATCTGTGATTACTTTAACAATTACATTCATAAATATAATGGTCCATTCCTCATCCCAGAAGCTAAAAACAACAAGTGTGAAAGTGTTATAGATATACTAACACAGGTATTAACTCTTAAAAAGATGAATAATAATAAAACAAAATGTATGATATCGCAGGCAGTGATTTCAACTATAAAGAGATTAACGGACATTATTGGAGAACTTACAGAGCAAAATAAAGACCTTAAATTAAAGTTAGATAACACACAGACTGACAGAGATTGTATTAAGCTTTCTGCTTTAACTAACACCATACAGATCAGTAAATTACAACGTAAATTAAAATTAACAGAACACATCAGTAACGAATACTCAAACAAAATTACTGAGTTACAGATGAAAATTGAACAAAAAGAAAAAATAATTAGTGATATTTCTGGGAACAATGCAGATAGTGATAACTTACTGCCACAAAGGAAAGAGCCAAAACAATTAGTAAAACAAGATAAAATGCAAATGGCCCCCACTAAAAACCCAAGTTCGGTTCCAATTGCCCCTGTCATAATTTCTGAGAATTTTTAAGAACCTGAAAGTTCCTACAGGTTTTTCAAATCAGACCAGGCCAATGACTGTAGCAGATAAAGACATTTTTAAGAAATGGTGGGGCACAATCCCCACAAACAGCTTTAATAACTTTTCACATTGGTTTCACAAGGGAACTGAAAAAGCCATAAAATTAGGTATGAGCATGCCGGAATGGGCCGAATTGCTTCAAGATGCCATGGGCCCCTATGCCAAGAGGTTATTAGGATTTAATTCAAGTATATGTGATCAGGCTGGCAGGATAGCTAAAACCTTTTTCAATTTTACTAGTCTAGAGAAAGAGATTAGTGAAATTACCATGAGACCACTAGATGGACCATTTGAAGTAGCAAAAAGAGTTTTATTTTGGTGTGTGCTGCGCCAGCCACAGACCCAAATGGTCTGGGGGTCACCAGCTCACATACAGAGGGTACTTGAAGCTCTCCCCAGAAAATGTCAGGAGTTTGTAAAGCTGTATGATCCAAACTCCACAAACCTACAGATGGTGCTCACTAGAGCTGAGAAGTGGTGGAATTATCACCCATACACCATTAAGGCAAATTCTGCAGTGAAGCAGTCAATGGAGAATAATCTGAATATTCACAGGCAGGAATCAGAGAGGGGTAATAGAAGGAATGTTTGTGGATATCAGAATAGTAGAGCATCAAATACAGAAAACTGGAGAGACAGGAATTTAAATGGCGATATTAACAGAGGAGAAAATTGGAGGCTGATTATTTGCAGTACATTTGTATCGTGTAATGTGTACTTTAGTTTTAAGTTCAATTAATACTTTTAAGTGTTTTTCATTATTAAGTTTTAAATGCCAATATTAAGAATGTATAGTTAATTGATGCATTCTCTTTCTAAAAAACAATAACAGATACCTCCATTGTGATTAGTT